>NW_017672487.1:8435-86142 GCF_001879085.1 Nicotiana attenuata
TTTAAATTTTGTTCTAAAACTAATTAATACCTAATTAATACTAAAATTGTGAAATTAAATCCCTAAATGCAAGTGCATATTTTTTGTATTTTCATATGAATAAAAATGCAACCAATTAACACAAAAATTTAACAAAAATTCACAAAAATTGTAAAATAATAAAGAAATCAATTATTTGAAACTTTTGGAATAATTTGCTTAGGGCAAAAATCACGTGCTCACACTAACTACCAAGACTCCCTCCAGGTAGGAAGGGGAGTTGCTTCCCAATTGTTAAGCTTTGCCTGGGGCCCCACGAACTGAACATCTGCCTTGCTTGGACCTTCTCCGGCCTCCAATACATTCACCTCATCAAACAGCTTTTCAAACCTCTCGATCAGCTCCTTGTCGAGATCAACCACACCACTGGGCATTGCTGTTGCTAGGCGCTTCTTAGTACCAGGCCTGACAAAGGAACGGGAAAGGCGGGGAATAGGTTTTGGAAGGGTCCATGCTTTCTTTTTCATTTTTCTAGCTCGCCTTATGTCTGCAGCAGTGGGCTTGAAGCCTAAACCAAAAGTATCCAGGTTTCCAGGCAGGGATACCGGTTGTACGATGCCTTGTAAAGACGCACCCAAGCCTTTTCCAGGTACAAATCCGTTCTTCAGCATTTCCAACGCAACCATGACGGATGCAGCAGCTACCTTTGGCATAGGAATACACTCCCCTTCCGGGATCTTTTCAATCGATACCGTATCAAAGACTTGATAAACCCATGGACCTTTGTCGTCCTCAGCTTCTACGAAAGGCATAATGGCACCATCCAGAGCACACGAACTATCTTCCCCATGCACCACAATCTCTTGCCTGTCCCACTCGAATTTGACCATCTGGTGCAAGGTAGATGGCACTGCTTTTGCTGCATGAATCCAGGGTCAGCCTAGCAAAAGATTGTAAGAAACAGCCACGTCGAGCACCTGAAATTCCATAGTAAATTCAACCGGACCTATCGTCAGTTCCAACACTATATCCCCAACTGTGTCCTTTCCTCCTCCATCAAATCCTCGCACGCAAATACTATTCTTGTGGATTCTCTCACTGTCCACCTTTAAATTTTCCAGGGTGGAGAGAGGGCAGATGTTTTCACTGGACCTGTTATCAACCAGCACCCGGGTGACCACAGAGTCTTCACATTTCACCGTGAGGTAGAGCGCTCTATTATGCTCAGTGCCTTCCAAAGGCAGCTCATCATCAGAAAATGTAACCCTGTTGACCTCGAAAATCTTGTTTGCTATTTTCTCTAGATGGTTCACGAAAATCTTATCAGGAACATGGGCTTCATTAAAAAATTTCATCAATGCCTGGCGGTGCTCATCCGAGTAGATCAATAATGATAGCAATGAGATATGTGCCGGGGTCTTTCTCAACTGTTCTACAATGGAGTAATCTTGTGCCTTCATCTTCTTCTAGAATTCTTCTGCCTCTTCTTCAGTTACGGCTTTCTTTACTGGTACTGGATTATCTTTGGTAATTTTAGCCTTTCTCAGCTTGTCAGGAGCAAAGCATCTTCCTGAGAGAGTCAATCCATGGGTTTCACAAACCTCTTCTTTAACTTCCTTCCCCTTATACGTCACTGTCACTCGGCCGTAATTCCATGGGACGACCTTTTCACTGATTACTCGTAATTGAGTCACTGACTTGATGATAACCGGCTCTGTGCGAGCCCCTTTTACGATCACGGTGGGCTTGACAGCTGCCCCCGGTACTACCACTTTAGCTGGTTCTTGTTTTACTACAACACTGCTCAAAGGCTCCTTCTTTACCACGACAACTGGTTTGCTAACTGTCTCTTCTACCTTGATCGATGCTCTCCCCCTTGTTGGTTTCTCATTTGATCTGTCCTCACTAGCCCTGATCAACATTATGGTTTGTGAAGGCTTCTTATGCTCTCCCTTTTGTACTAGCTCAATCATATGGGTCTCGTGATGGGTTGGCAATGGATTCTGAGTGATGTTAGGCGTCTCTGGGGCTTGCACTTCAATTCGGCGGGTGTCAATGAGCTCCTGGATGGCCGTTTTCAAATGCCAGCATTTTTCTGTGTCATGTCCCGGAGCACCTGAGCAATACTCGTAACTCACAGAGTGGTCCAGATTCCTTGGGGGAGGATTTGACAATTTGGGTTCAATCGGACTCAACATGCCCAACTGTCTCAATCTGTGGTATAAGCTAGTGTAAGATTCACCCAATAGAGTGAAAGTCTTCTGCAGCCTATCATTCTTAGATGCAGGGTTAGGTCGAAAACCGGTTCTAGTGGGGTTTCTGTTGGCTCTCGGGGGTGGGTAGGTATTTTGAGCTGGGTAAGTATATTGTGGGGTGGGTGCGCGCCATTGTGCATGGGTAGGAGGTTGGGGGTATGTTTGGGCATGGTAGACAGAGAAATGGGGGACAGGAGGTGGGTAGTAGTGTTGCGGTGGGCCATATGGGGTGTGTGAGTAAGTTTGAGGATGAGGTCGAGGTTGGTGATAATATGGTGATGGACACCTGGACCAAGCTCTCGATTCCACTAATGCAACATCTTCTTTCTTTTTCTTTCCCAATACCCCTCCAGTGCCGCTCTGGATGACCTGAGTAGTTGCTTTGATTGCCGAATAGCTCATAATCTTTTTGGACTTAAGCCCCTCTTCCACCATACTTCCCATTTTCACTA
Source organism: Nicotiana attenuata (assembly GCF_001879085.1). Taxonomy (NCBI): domain Eukaryota; kingdom Viridiplantae; phylum Streptophyta; class Magnoliopsida; order Solanales; family Solanaceae; genus Nicotiana; species Nicotiana attenuata. The sequence continues at coordinate 11,122 of NW_017672487.1, forward strand.
CCTCGTTGAAAGTTTTTCCCACTGCTGACACCAAGTGACCATAGTAGATGGGTTCCAAAGCCTGTAGGAAATAATCAACCATCTCGCTCTCTTTCATTGGAGGATCGACTCTTGCCGCCTGCTCTCTCCATCGAAAACTGTATTCTCTGAAACTTTCTCCGGGCTTCTTCTCAATTTTAGTCAGTGACAGACGGTCCGGGACAATTTCGAGATTATACTGAAAATGACATGCAAATGCTTGGGCCAAATCGTCCCAAGTGTACCATCGAGCATGATCCTGTCGTGTGTACCATTCCAAGGCTGCTCCACTTAGACTTTGACTGAAGTAAGCCATCAATAACTCGTCCCTTCCCCCAGCTCCTCTCATTTTGCTGCAGAACCCCCTTAAGTGGGCCACCGGATCACCATGTCCATCATATAAGTCAAACTTGGGTAACTTGAATCCTGCTGGCAACTGGACATCGGGAAACAGGCACAGGTCCTTGTAGGCCACACTCACTTGACCTCTGAGACCATGCATATTTCCGAATGACTGCTCTAAGCTCTTAACCTTCCGTATCATTTCCTCTTGCTCAGGGTTTTTGGGAGGTTTCTCTTCTTCAGTTGAGAGATCAAGACGGGGAGTGTAAGAGCATGGTTCTGGTGGTTTGAAGGTGGCTTCGGGCGGGTAATACTGGTTATCATGTGTTTGTGCTAGAGAACCTGTGTAATGCGACAGGTGGGGGAGCTACAAACACAGGAGTAGCTGGCGGTGGAGGGCATGGAATTTGTTTGGGTGGTGGAGGTGGGGGTGATTGAGAGGTGATTCCGTAGTACTGCTGGTAAGTAGGGAAAACCGGAGATGAGTTCACTGTTGGAGGATCTTGAGGCTGAGCTAGTTGTGGGATATAGGCGGGGTTGGCAGGATAGGCTGGTGGTGGATGTCCCTTCGACCAGGCCTGCTACATCTCGGCCATTTGTTGCTTCAGTTTATACATCTCCTCCTTCATTGCATTAACGTCCATTACTTCCTCCTCCCTAGACGGGCCGACAATGCTTGTTTCTAATTCCTGGTTGACCATGTTTGACTTATCCTTAGAGCGGGTGTTGTAAGGATGGGTTGCCAGAATGCCAGTCAACTTAACCACTTGCCTGAACTCATCAACAACAACTTTGTTAGCGGTTAGAGCATTGATAGATAAGCAACCGCACATTTGGGAATGAATGCACCTAAGCAGTTAATCATTTCTATTATGCCTTTGCTTGGTTGCATGCGTCATCCCGGCTTTTATTTATTTCTATGTGCCACTACTTTTTGTTTTTCTATTGTTTCTTGCCGCTCCCTCTTTTGCATTTTCTCTCTTATTTTCTATTTTTATTTGGTTACGGTCGAATCCTATGTAGATTGCCTACGTATCATGACCCCGCATGAATCAGACCGAGCGTAGTTCGTGAAAAATAAATGTAAAATAGAAGCAAACTGTTTTTTGGGATTTTCAATTTTATTGATAGCAAGTACGTCTATTACAAAGACTCAAAACTAACAGATTAACACAACTAACAGACTCTAATGCAGAAAAGAACTACAGACTCCACCATCCTTATTCCATTTTAAACGAAAATACAAACTCAATCAACTGACTGACTTTTAACGAAACGGAATTACAGACTCAGACAACTGACAGACTCTAGTAGAAAAGGAAATACAGACTCGAATGACAAACTCTAGTAGAAAAGGAAATACAGACTCGAATGACTAACTCTTAGTAGAAAAAGAAATACAGACTCAAAGGACAATCATGAATACATTAAAAGCCCGGAAATGAATAAAAATGAGCTAGAAATGGGCACGTCAAGGTTCAGATCCAAAGTCTGCATGAAGAACCATTCAAGACTCCAGATCAAGCTTCAGAAGACTTATAGATAGGAATCTTGTAACTCGTAGTTGACAGGCTTAGCTAGTCTTTTTCATGTTTTGATTTTTGATGTAATAAAAGGACCGCGGACCGGAACCTCGGCGGAACGGCACCTCGGCTGGCTCTCCACCTCGGCGTACTCCGTCAACTCACTCACAACTGAACTACACGTGGCATGATTCCTTTATAGCCAAGGATATGTAGGCAGCTCAGATACCAGGGCTCGGTCACATTCTCCTTTTCTTTTAGTTTCGGTCCCTCCGAATAATGGTCGGGTCAAAAAACCTGTCTAGTCGATCTTTGTCTGAAAACTCTTCGTGTCTCCAGTCAAAGAGGGGCAGCTGTAGACATGTAATATTTGACCCTCCCCAAGATTTTTCATATTTTACTTTATTTTAGTACCAGAAAAATGAAAATTACAAAAAATATTTTAGTTTATGTATTTTTCATAAATTTTGAAAAAAAAATATAAAAAATAGTACCCTATTTTTATCTTTATATAATTTCGAAAACAAAAAAAATATATAGTTTTATGTCTAGTTCAATTAATTAGGATTAGCTTTGTCATTGTGTAGTATTTCTATCTTATTTTTAAAAAAAATACAAAATAAAAGAAAAGAGTCATTGTGTAGTCTAGGGACCCTTCTAGACTCTTTGGGATAAAAAATAAATAAAAAAGACCCTAAGGACTTAACACAAAAAACCTAGGGACTAATGGGCAAAATACACAAAAATACACCTAGACCTAGACTCTACCTATAAATAATACTTAAAAAAATCTGAACAAAGGAGAGGAATCTCTGAAGAGAAAAAAGATCCCAATCAGCCGCATAACAGACCCCCCCGCGTCGTCTTCTCCAAGCATCCCCCAACGTAACTTCTGGTTCTTCTTCATGGAGAATACAACACAAAAACCCTAGCAAGAACTCCATCTCCATAGCAGCCAGAACACAAACGTCCCACCCTATCTACTCATCTGCTTCATCTTCACGAGACACAAAAAAAAAAAAAACCTAGCAACCTAGACCAAAGCTTCAGCCATTAAATAGCCTAAAGTATGGAGAAGTTGTATCAGTGAGTAGGGTAATATATCAAGTGTCAACACATCTTCAGCACCTAGTGCAAATGAGAAAACCTAGGCTGCAGGTGCCTCACAGATGGTCTACTCTATTGACCATGATGGAGAACTATACTCCAAGGCTTAAATATGAGAAGGTGATGTGGGAGCTTCCTATGGAGGGCTGGATAAAAGTCAACACAGATGGGGCATCAAGAGGGAATCCTGGAAGAAGTTATATTGGTTTTTGTCCAAGGGATGCATCAGGAGAGGTGAAATATGCAATGGGAAGGGAGATTACTGAAGGCTCTAACAATGAAGCAGAAGCTGTAGCAATTTTAGAGGCATTGAGAATATGCAGGACCCTAAATTATTCTCACATATGGCTGCAGACAGATTCTATGCTGATGAAGAACATTATTGATGGAACATGGAAACCCCCTTGGTGTATTGTGGAGTATGTGGAAGAGATCATGAAGCTTCAGGAGGGGTGTATGACAAAGGTGTCACATATTTTCAGAGAAGGGAATAAGTTAGCAGATCATTTGGCAAATTATGCACTTGATCATGGCATGATTGAGTGCTATGACTTCTGGGATTTAGATATACATGGAAGTAGAATAGTGAATGAGGACAAGATGCAATGCCCATACATCAGAGTGAAAGTAGCAGGGAGGTAAGAGGAGAAAAGGAGATGCAGGAGGGTCATGGAGCTAACCTAGGGAATCATCATACTCAAATCTGTATAGAGGAGAGTATGGTGATTCAGATTTCTACTAACAGTGTGTTCTTTTTTGCAGGTAGGAGCTTGGTATTTATGGCATGTCATGTAATTCATCTTCTTTGGGTGGTATTAGTATTTCATACTCATTCCCTAGGAGATGAGGACATGGCATACATAGATGCTTATCTTTGGATGCTGAATAATTTTATTAACAAGAGACTGCCCAGAATGTTTAAAAGAAGTGGGCAGGATGGAGCTGAGCACAAAGGAGGCTTTCACATCATAAAGCTGCTCAATAAAAGAAGATCAGACAACAAATTGGCACTACAGGCAATGAAATTGCCCAGAAAGTTTAAGAGAATTGGGCAATCACATAAGCAAAATGGAACATGGGATACTGGGAATCAGGCATATGAATGCAGCATAAAAATCAGCTGTTGGAATATTCAAAGATTTGGCAGATACCATACCCAAATCCTTATGGAGGAGGGGAATGCTACTGTGATCATGGTCTTTCCCTTGAACAAATCTTACTTGGCGGTATCAGTACTTTGTACTCAATCCAAGGGGAGGAATGCAAGGGAAGGCACAGTAGAATGTAAGAGTTACAAATCATCCCATGGTAGCGCAAGATATCACATACACAGAAGACAGATAACACCAACAAGCACAAAAGCAAAGCAAGCAAACATATGGTGTCACACAGATTTAGCAATACTATCTATACTCTATAGTTTAAGGAATCCCCAGGTGGTGGTATTAGTACTATGTACTCATTCCATCGGGGAGAAATTAAACCTAGATTATAGTATGGTAACAAGGAAGGCTACAGTGTTGTCTACAAAAACTATAGGATTCAATTGCAAATAATTGCACAGGAGAGCAGGATACCACATCCACAAAAGAAAGATAATAACAACAGACACAAAAAACAAGCAAGGAAAGTTATGGTGTCACATAGACACACAGTCTGCAGACAACAAATTTCTCACTTTGAGAGAATTTAGCTGGATGATGCACATGTGTAAGAAAATAGCAAAACACAAGGGGGATTTCAAGGCATTACATACAGGGAGTCAGCCATACAGTAAATTAGGTATATGCAGGAAAAAACAAAGAGAAGTACTGAAGGCTATTATCCTCATGACAATCTGCAAGGACAGTAGGATTACAAACTCGATTGAAGCAGTCACATGCAATCCAACCAAGGCAAAGCAGGGCATTTTACTGATCAATGGCATCTCAAACAGATCTTGGCAACCTATGGTCTTCATAGCAAATGCAGCGGACAGGAGGGACCATCTTCAGGTACAAAGGCAGCTCACCAGCATGAAGCAGCTCAATTCAGGTACAAACATGATGATTCAAGCAAGGAGCAGAGTAATTAAGCAAGATTGGAGTGATAATGAAGAAGACAAAATGGGTGTTGAAGAGAACATATGGGGAATCGATAATATCTATGTGATTTACAGACATAAGCAAACGGATAAATGGAGCACAAATGAAGAATTACATGTAATAAAGAGGTATATACAAGGCAACACGTGTACATTGGTAAAGCTGAATTTGAAGTGGTTACATTTGCAAATATAAGGAGATGGAATTTGGGATTATTTGTGGCTACTTATGCAAGTCAGTAGTGACGATGGACTGGACTGGAGAGAACTGGAAGTGGGCGAAATTTTGGGCCTTTACGCGAATTTGGGCTGGGCAGTCAAGCAATAGAGAAGGACAATAATTTTGGACCCAGTACGGTCTGTTTGGATGCTGTCTCATGGGCTAGTTTATTTTGCAATATTTAGTAGTTGTTATGTGATATCAATTTTGAGTATATTACTCAATTTTGATAATTGGACATATGTAGAGTCAAGTATTATTTCGTACAATTACTAGGAATCCATGACACTTTGTTTTCTTTTATTTTATTTTATATAAATAAAAACTAGCCCTAGGCATTAGCTAGTGGATTGCTAAAAAAAAAGCTTCAGCCATTTGAACACAAGGTAGCGGCTTCATCTTCTTCACAGCAGCTCTTTCCATTTCCATGGTCGTCGGTGCCATTGAAGGTGATGACTGGCGTTGGCCATGACTGCTTCACCACCATCATTTTTGTTTCCTTCACCTCTAACCTGTAGATGTGGCGGGAAATGTCCAAGTTTCGGCGATTCTCAGTCCCTCGAGACACTAAGTTTGTTCGTTGTTGTTGACGTTGGCTATCGATTTGTTTCGTTCTATTCTCCCTTAAGACGTCGCTCGTCGTGGCAGTAGCGTCGTTGTTGGTGACCCTATTTGCCGGCCAGATTTCCTTTCGTTTTGTTTGCCGGAAAATCTGTTCTGTTGGACTCCATTAATCTCAGTGAAAATACCCTCTAAACTTCAGCTTTGAATCACTCCGAAGTGACGCGAAACTAGTCAAAACAACCCCTCGCTGCGTAACACGACGGCATCTTGCGTCGAGCTTTTCTAACCCGGGTTCTGCCGGTCTTGCTCGTATTTTTCAGTATTTGTGGTCGGGTTCTATTTGCTAGTTGAACGACTTTTTTGGAGTATCAAGCTTTGTTGGTGTATCAAGCTTTGTTTCGAAGGTCCTTTATAAATACACAGAAGAGTTTTCGCCGAGGTTCTTTCTTTTCTAATCTCATTTTATGATTGATTTGTTCAGAATTGTTATTTAAACTGTTTGAGTATTTGAATGCCTTCAAATTGGTTGATTCTATGTTTATTAGTTACTCTATTCTGTCAAGTAATTTTATTGAGGCCACTCGTTAAATTGTTCTTTAAATTACATGGGCTAATAGTAAGCTTGATCTTAAAGGCTAATTGGTTAGACAAAAATGGATCACATAGGAACAGATTTGGATTTGGATCGTTGAATGTTCTGAAATACAAAACTTGGTCTTTGATTTAGTATTGGAAAATCTGAACCTTTTAATGAATATTTGGCTTTAGTTGTTGTGCTTTAAGTCTTGGTCCATGCTGACCTAATTATTCCATTAATTAACTTACTCCATTTTCCATAACCTTTCCATAAATCATGTCCATATAATAATATTAAAATTAGTCTAGATTAATAGCTCATGGAAACACGTTAGTTGCTTTAAGTCCGTTACTTAAATAATTTTACCTTCCTAAACTCGGGTGCACATTTATGTGACCCAAATCCAAATATCAACGATGTTAAAATATGTCGAAAGCCACGGGTGCATTTATGTGACGTAGTTCGAGACATGTTTTAATAACGTTGCAATCTTCTTTAATAAATTATATAAAAGCGGTTAAAAGTTAAAAACACATAGGTCAAAACATGTACTAAAATCAGATATTTAGCCAAATACGACAGTTGAGCGACCGTGCTAGAACCACGGAACCCGGGAATGCCTAACACCTTCTCCCGGGTTAACAGAATTCCTTACTCGGATTTCTGGTCGCGGACTGTTAAACAGAGTCATTCTTTTCCTCGATTCGGGATTCAAACGGTGACTTGGGACAACATAAATCTCCCAAGTGGCGACTCTGATTTTTTAATAACAAATCCCGTTTCGATTGTCCTTTAATGGAAAAAACTCCTTTATTATACCCTTCACGGGGTGTAGTAATGAAACAAGGAGGTGTAACAACTCTATTTAGAAGCCCATTGCACAAATTCTTCAACAATCAGATTTAGAACCTTTATCAAAACCAAAAAGAAAATCACAATACCAAAGCATAATACAGTAGAAGCCAATAGTACATATTTATTAAAGAACTAAGAAAATAAAACAAGATACTAAACAAAAAAAACAAATCCAAATGAAAATGGAAACAGGAGACTTACAAACTCTTTGAAAATTCTCTTGTAAATCAGGACAAAGACATCAACGGGAATAATGAACCCGAAGCCAAAGTCACGACCGGAGACGCCGAACGGAACAACCAACTGGCGACCTCGAATCCTACTCGAACAGGAGAGGTGATGGAGTTACGTGCTCTAAGTTTCTGGTGGATTTCCGGCCAGTTATGGCAGCTGTTGCCGCTGGTTTCCAACAGGTTCTGGTGTGAGGTAATGGAGTTAATATCGTGGGATGGTGGAGATTTTACAATGAGCAGAAGCGTTCGGTGTTCTGGTTCGTTGTTGCTCGGCTGGAGCTCGTTAATCCGGCGAGCTACTGGAGCTTATTTTTCCGGCGAGCTGCTGGAAGAGGAAGAAAAAAAGAGCATCAACTGCTCTCGATGGGCGATTAACGGCTGAAGCTTGCTTGCTGGGTTAGGGGTCCTAGGGTTGCTGCTATATGCTCAAGGTTGAAGAAGATGAAGATCGTGGGGTCTCTATGGCTTTGGTTCGCTGGTTTTTCCAGAAGAAGAAGATCGACGATGGGGTGTGGTTCTATTCTTTTTTGTTCTTGCCCCTGATCTTATTTAGGGTCTTCCTCCCATCTCACCGTCGTCTTATGGTGCCCTTGAAGGTTTTCACCAATAAGACTCTCTCATTTTTTATTTCTCTCAGCTTTCATCACCTTGTGGTACCCGTGAGGGCATTTATCATCAAGACTCTCTCATTCTTCATTTCCCTTGTTTGGACCGGAGTGTTGCCCCTGATCTGGTCCATCTCTACTCGCTTGACTCGGCATCTCTCGAAGATTGATCAGAAGGTCTTTCTTTAGACCGTAATGCAGGCTTTTGGACAGGGTTAGGAAGAAAAGGTATCAAAGGCTCAAAACAATTCAACATGGGCTCAAAATTACAACTTTCGGAATCAGATTTCTCACAACAACCACAACTTCTGCCCCAGTTTCTTTCTTGGGGACTTTTGGATTTTTATTTCGATGTGATTGAACCTCAGAGAGAGGCTGCCTACGTACCCTTTCGGGATCAAGTCAAACGTAGTTCAGGTCATAGAATTACTTCGTTGTTGCGATCCTTCCTTTTCTTCCACTTTTCTTTTCTTTCTTTTCATTTCTTTTTCTTTCTTTTTCTTTTCTTCATTTTTTCCTTTCTCTCTTTTTTTTTGTTTCTCTTCGTTTTTTTTCTTTTTTTTTCTTTGTTTTTCTTTTCTTTCTCTTTTTTTGTCTTTTTCTTTTCTTTTCTTTTCTTTTTGGTTTTGTTGTTTTTCTTTGGTTTCTTTCGTCTTGTATTTTCCTTTGTCTTTCGTTTTCTTCTTTCTTTCTTTTGTTCTTTTNTTTCCTTTTGTTTTTCTTTTGGATTGTGTTTTCTGTTTCTGCTGATTTTCCTGCTCAGGCTCCCGAGTTATTATTGATTCCGAAAGAGGGGTACGAAAGAAAATAAATGAGGCTCAAAAGGGATAGCAAAGGATAAAGTATTTGGATAGCAGAACAAAACGCCTTCGTCATTTCAATCTCAAAAATATGCCAAATACAATAAAGTACAATTGAATAAAGAAATCATACATTGTATCGCTTGACTGCATCAGAGTTGATAGCCATTTCTACACATTTTCCTTCCACATCTGTCAAATATAATGCGCCATTGGACAACACTCTGGTTACGACAAATGGCCCCTGCCAGTTCGGGGCAAACTTTCCTTTCGCTTCAGCCCAACGAGGTAAGATACGCCTCAACACCAATTGCCCTACTTCAAACTTCCGTGGAGATTTAGAATAATTAATTATGATTAGTAATATATGTGATCATCATTACCAATCACACATAAAACCAAACAAAATTAAGCAACAGTTAAACATTAAAAATGAACGGAAACTCACTAAAAGATCCGGCCAACTCTCACAGTCCAAATTCGATCATCTCCGGTGGGAATTGGATGCTATCAACCGTAGATTCTTCATGATGGAAACCCTAAAATCTTTCTTAAATATAGACATTCACCTTAAATACAATTCTATTTATTACACCTCCCCTTAAATGTCTATTCAACAAATAACGTGCCTTGTTAAAACCTTAACTAAAATAAAACCCAATGGGAAAAAAATTCTAGAGAAGGAAAAAGAGTACACATGTTTAGAAATATGCCTTTTGGCTGCCTCATTAAAAATCTTGCAAGGAAAACCCAGTGGGACAAAATCTTGAAAGGAAAAAAGAGTACAACGCGTATTAACTCCCCCTGATAAGAGCATCAATTCAGATATTTGTGTCTTTGCATTCCAATCTTGTGCACCATCATCAAAAAATTATCGATATAGATTTGATAAACAAATCAGCCATATTAATTTGAATGAATTTGTTTCAATTTGAAATCATCATTCCTGATAGAGATGTATTGTCTTCATATGATCTTGTTGGAATCGTCATTTCAATATCTTCACATAGGGGTAAAGACTCTTACTATCGTATTATCATGCTTATAGTTATAGCAAGATACATATGTGCACAAATTGCACTTAAGACGTAGTACTTCATGACCAAAAATTCTATATGCTTTAAGCAATTTAAATCCTTCAAGGATTGTCATATAAGTTAAATCATATAAGCCATATGAATGGACTTTAGATGCATATCAAGTTTTTATGTCATGCTAGACATATAAGATAGATAAAGGTTATTGAATACACCATTGACTTTATACTTTCAAGTGTTTGAACTACATAGCCAAAACTATATGTCCTTCATATGAAACTAATTCTATGTGAATTGTGTCACTTCCATTTGGCAAATATTTTTGTGTCTGTATTCGACACACTTAAGATCCTCATCATACTTAGAGTTATCATAGATGTCGTCGACGAATATTTTATATCGGTTTCAACCTCTTTTTTTTTCATAAAGACATAACATAGAGATCTCTTCATTTATATTTTCAGGTACCTGAGTACTTTAAGGCTGTTCGTGCCCCTTTTGACGACCAAGGCACAATGGCAACAATCTATCTCTCTGGGATGCGAAGAATATTTGAAACGACTTTCGAACCATCACACGGATTCCGATCCAACTACCTCTCCTGAGATTTTATAGTGTTATGTCATATGATCTTCTAGATCACTTGCCTCCTTATTATGATCATTTTCTCATCTTCTTTATCAAGAATTTTATTTGAAATCGATTGGTCTATACACTTTAAGTGTACCATAGACTTTGTCCTTCTAGGACTTATTCTAGTACGAACGTTTGTAGTGAGAATATAGTTACTTGCTTTGGGTGAGCAAATGCGTCTGGCATGCTTTGCAATATATTGCAGATGAATTATCTTTTTATGAACTTCAAGTTCGTATTATCTTATTCGAGGATCTAGATGTACAGATGATAATTCATTTCACGTAACTTTTTCTCAACTATTAATCTTGTCTCCCCCTCATGTTAGAAAAACTAACTCGCTTCCTCAAGTTTGGAAAATCCACATTTGTGCGTTATGGTGTTAATTAAAATATACACCGCACATCAATAATAATAAGATGAAATTATTTGGTTCCTGACCCTGAGCCACTTATGAGTGGAGAATGTAATATACTTTCGTATATAACGTATATCAAACTGATATAGATAACTTCGTTCTCATAAGCAATTTAGCTATTAAATGGAGGTACTCAATAAATCATTTTGCTAACCAACTGTGATGTAAACCAACTTATCAAGATTAACTGTCTTGAATACAAAATATGGAAATTATGCTCGAAATTAAATTATTGAGCAAGTTACCTCGCAAACACAATGTTGTGGGTTAATAATAATGCACATGTAGCCACCTCATAGATGCATCTTATATGGTATACATGGCAGATGAATGGACCCATATTCACCTTTGATATTTCTAGCATTCATGGGATTTGATCCCAATTTTAGTTGGTCTCTTAATTAATGAGAACAAGCAACACAAGAGAAATAGCAAAAAACTTTCTAGTTCTTTAATAGTTACCCATGTGAATTCTCTTTTATTTTTGCACATCATACTTAAATTGATATGGCTAAACCAGTTATGTCAACTGGATAAATTATCAATATTGATAAATTTCAGTTTTACACCATGACTGTGATGACCCAAAAGGTCATCTCTTGTTCTAGAGTCCATTTTTGTGTTCTGAGGCCTTGAAAACCTCCTTCTATCCCTCCTTGATTTGCGTGCACAGTCCGGGCGCGATAAAGCTTTTGTGTAATTTTTTTAAGAAATAATGATTTTGGCCTTTAAAATTAATTAAAGTTGACTTCGGTCAATATTTTTGTAAACAGACCCGTACCCATGATTTGACGGTCCCGTAGGGTCCGTGGTAAAACATGGGACTTGGGCGTATGCCCGAAATCGAATTCCGAGATCCCTAGCCCGAGAAAAGAATTTTTAAAGAAAATTATTTGCTGGAAAATATAAGGACTTTTGGAAATGAAATGGTAGTGTGATCTTGATGGTATTGGGCCCGTATTTTAGTTCCGGAGCCCGGTACAGGTTTAAAATAATATTTAAGTCGGATTTGTGAAATTTTATAAGGATCGGAGTTGATTTGATATAAATCGGACCCTAAGTTGAGAAAATAGAAATTTTGAACTATCTTATGAATTTCATGAATTTGAGGTTAAATTCGTAGTTGTTGATGTTATTTTGATGATTTGATCGCACGAGCAAGTCTGTATGATATTTTTAGACTTGCGTGCATGTTTAGTTTGGAGCCCCGAGGGCTCGGGTGAGTTTTGGATGGGCCACGAAGTGAGTTTGGACTTAGGAAATTTCTGTTGCAGCTGGTATTTTTGTTGCGAGGTCAGGCACCGCAATTGCGAGGGCTTGATTGCATTTGCGAAGAAAGCCTAGGCCTGCATTGTTTGTATTTGCAAACTTCCCTTCACAATTGCGAAGTCAACAGGGAGGGCCAGTCATCGCAATTGCGACAAAATGCTCGCAATTGCGAGAGGAGCAGACGTGCCGCAGGTTCGCAAATGCTAAGCCTGTCTCGCATTTGCGAGCTTCGTAATTGCAAAGCTCTAGTCGCAATTGCGACATCTGCACCTGCATAAAACATCATTTGGACGGGATTTTAACTTCAGTCTTCAAAATTCCGAACCCTAAGCATCCCTAGGCGATTTTTCAAAGACTCAAACTTCTCCAAATCATAGGTAAGTGATTTCTAACTCATCTTCTTCAATCTAATTCATCTTTTTACATGATTTCACTTGAAAATCTAGGGTTTTTCATGGGAAATTGGGTGTTCTTGGCTAGAAATTAGGATTTTTGAATTTTGGGGATTTGGACCTCAAATTGAGGTTGGATTTCAAAACCAATTGCATATTTGAGTTCGTGGGTGAATGGGTAAATGGGTTTTGGTTCGAACATCGAGTTTTGACCAAGCAGGCCCAGGGTCAGTTTTTGACTTTTTGGGGAAAACATTAGGAAATTTATATTCATGCATTGGAGTTTTATTTAGCATTTATTGATGTTATTAAATTAACTATGGCTAGATACAAGTGAATTGGTGGTGGAATCGGGAGCTAAAAGGTAGTTGAGTGTTGAATTACCCGTTGGCTTGAGGTAAGTGTTTTGTCTAACCTTGACTTGAGGGACTAGGGATCCCGTCTTGTTTGCTATGTGAAATATCATGTGTGTGACGTATAGGTGTGGTGACGAGTACCTATGCGTCACCAAATTACTTGTTTAGCCCATTTCTTTTTTCCCGTTTCCCTATATATTGCTTTCCTGCCTTAATTGCTACTTTCTCATAAATGTTTCCATGTCTAAATGCTTCATATTAACTGTTGTTCTCTTTATTGAATTATTGAAATGTTACATGTTAACTGATGATGTTTCCGTTGGAGTATTATTGGTTTTGTAGCTTAATTTTATTACCCTGTTGGCTTATGTTGATTCATTGGTGCACCTTGGTTTGTCTCGTTTAACGACCCAAGTTCGCTCTCCGTGAACTGTCGTGACGACACCTAGTCTCTACAATTAGGTAAGCCTAACAAATTGCGGAAAAAGGAAAACGAAATACGAAACTAGCAAAACTGCGGTTAAAACATAAATAAAACGTTTAAGATGTCGCTCGGCATATACAAATACACACTCTCAAAACTCAACCAGCTCCCAAAACCCAGAATCTCATGAAATCACAAGCTGTAGATACTACATAGTGTTCTAACTCCAGAATCTCTAATAAAAAGAAAGTACAGAAGGTCTATAGCTAAAAGGAAGATAGAGAGGGACTCCTCGGTCTGTGGACGCGGCAGATATACCTCGAAGTCTCTGAAGATCGTCTCGCCTCACTGATAGTATGGCTGAGCCGAAGAACCTGGATCTGCACACGAAAAACATGTGCAGGAAAGGGCATGAGTACACCACAGCGGTACCCAGTATGTGCCAAGCCTAACCTCGGTCGAGTAATGACGAGGAAGGTTAGGGCCCTACTGGTTATATATATAACACAAGATAAAGCAGTATAAAATGCAACAAGATAATTAAAAGAATAACAGATGATAACGAAATAAAATCACAGGAAGAATGTAACTCAGCACACAGAGATAGCAATAGGGGGATCTCCCAGGATATCGTCCTGTAGTCCCAAATGTAAATATTCGGAGGATCTCCCGGGATACCGTCCCGTAGTCCAATTCATAATTATGCAGGGGATACTCCCGGAATACAATCCATAGTCCCAAAGTAAATATCCAGTACAGGGATCTCCCGGGTGCCATCCCGTAGTCCCAAATGTAAACGTGCAGGGGGATCTCCCGGGATATGGTCCCGTAGACCCAAAGTAAACACACAGTAGTATCAAGAAGGAGTCTACAGTTCTATTCGAGAATAAAAAGAAATTCTACTCTAAACATGCTGCATAGAATACAAGTAAGCAATTAAAGCAGGTAAGCCAATTAGATCGCATAAGCATGTTTTTCCTAAACTAAACAAGAGGCTTCAGGTATAACTATTGCTAAATTTCAAGGAAACATAGATATTTACTTAATGAAAATGGGGTTTTTCCAACAATTAGCCCGTGTACGCTCTCGTTACCTCAGGTACACGGCATTCATATAATAACAATACCAAATCCTAAGGGGAGTTCGCCCACACAAGGTTAGACAAGTCATTTACCTTGAACCAGCTCAAAAATCAATCCGAAACCACCCTCTTTCCATGAGTATCCAACTCTAAGTGGCCCAAATCTAATCAAATAAATTGCATAATGCACATATAACTTTAAGTAACTTATTTAACTAATGAATTCGAAGCTAACACGCGAAATAAAGAAAATCACCCCAAAAAGTCCCCCGGGCCCATGCCTCGGAATCGAGTAAAATTTACAAATTCTGAACACCCGATCACTCACGAGCACACTCGAACAAAAATCATCAAAATCCAGCGTCAAAATCTTTCTCAAAACTCGGATTCTCATTGGGGGAGCTTTCCTCCCATTTCCAAACTTTTATCCCCCAAATTCTTAATTAGAAGAGGAAAACAATAATAGATTATAGTACTAAGATCAAAATCGAGATAGAAATCGTTACCCAATGATTCTCCTTCAAAAACCCTAAAAAAATCGTCCCCCACCGAGCTCCAATTCAATTTTTGTGCTTGAAATCTCAAACCCTCAAATTTTCTATATCTGCCCAGCGATTTCCGCTTTTGCGGCTGGGGACTCGCACCTGCGCTACCTTCTCCGCAGATGCGGTCCGCTTCTGCAGTCCAATAACCGCATCTGCGGTCATTGGTCAATGGTGCTACAATCGCACCTGCGACTCACTCCATCGCATCTGCGGGCCGCACCTGCGGGCTCCTCACCGCAGGTGCGAAAAATACTAGAAGCAGCAACCTTTAGATTTTGCCTAAGTCCAAAATCACCTCCGTAAAGCATCCGAAACTCACCCGAGGCCCCTGAGACCTCGACCAAATATACCAACCAATCCTAAAACATCATAGGGACACATTCCAACTCTCGAATCACATCAAACAACGCTAAATCCACGAATCACCCTCCGATCCAAGCCTAAGGAACTTGACATTTCAAGAATCCTACACCCGATGATAAAACCAACCTAACCAAGTCCGATTGACCCCAAAATTTGCACACAAGTCACATTCAACCCTACGGAGCTGTTCCAACTCTCGGAATCAAATTTTGACCCCGATATCAAAATTTCACTATCGATCCTGAAACTTCAAAAATTCAACTTTCAGCATTTCAAGCCTAAATAAGCTACGGACCTCCAAAACACAATCCGAACATGCCCCTAAGCCCGAAATCACTCAACGGAGCTAACAGAGTCACTGGAATTCCATTCCGAGGCCATCTTCACCCTGTTCCGACTACGGTCCAAATTCTAAAGCTTAAACTCTCATTTAGGGACTAAGTGTCCCAAAATACTCCGAAACTCATAACGAATTTTCCCGACAACTCACAATAGCAGAAACGAACAGGGGGAAAGCAGTTAATAGGGGATCGGGGCATTAATTTACAAAACGATCGGCCGGGTCGTTACATCTCGATGAGTAGTTTTCATTGGTGAAGTTTCATAATCGTTGTGATATTCCATTGTGTGGATAGAGGTATAAGTAATTTGGGGGATTTGTGTTAGTTTGTGAAAATCTTGTCTTTAGTCTTTTGTGTTTGGTGCTGATATATATATTGGGATCGGGTTGTACGCCGCAATAGGAGGAATAAGGGTGAATTGTGATTGTCTAGTGGGAACGGGTTGCACGTCACAACAAGGAGTAATAAGGGTGGACAGGTGGGATCGGGTTGCGCGCCGCAACAGGAGGAATAAGGGTGATATGTATTGAGGAGTAATAAGGGTGGACAGGTGGGATCGGGTTGCACGCCGCAACAAGGAATAAGGGTGAATATTGATATTATTATTGTTTATATGATTGGATCGGGATGCGCGCCGCATCAGTTGTTGTTTTAAGTATTCATTTCTGCTGAAATTCATTACTGTGGTATCGAAACACCTTCAAGGATTGTGTTTACTGTGAAAATGGTAATAACAATTAAATTTGATTGTGAGGTTCTAAAAATATGTGATCTATTTTTATGCTAGTTGTTAAGCGATGGATGCTAAGCAAAAGGTTAGAAATTAGTATTATGGCTTAGAAATGGCAAGATAATCGAACCAAACGGTGGCAGATCGGAGGCCTCAAACTGTCGATTACAAGACCTCGGGGTCGAGCTGGGTGGCTGATTCGGGGCAGCTGAGGGGGAGATAACAGTTATAAGAGCTATGATGATGGCCCTTTTATGATCAATGATAGGCAATAAATGAAGAACAATGAATAGAACACAATGAATGTAAGCAATAAATGAAGTAATGTGCTCAAGAGAATGTGTTAGAGAGTGTTCGTGTATTTCTTGATATTGAGCAACAGGTGTGTACAAAATGACAAGGATCCCCTTTATATATGAGGGGGAACATAGTACAGATACATTCATTACAAAGATATGGGCTGACACAACCATTTAATGCCTTGATTCGCCTTTTTACTAGCCCACTAGACTTGACAAGCTATACGTATGCGCCTTGGGAACTTCACCTTGGTCCATCGAGACCACTAATTCACATTGCCTCGGGGCCGGTCACTACTTATATTATCTCGGAGTAGACCACCGAGAATTTTCGGAGTCGATCACAGGAAACCCTCGAGATGCCTTGATGCTCGTGAAATCAAACCGTCGATTTCTACCGTATACAGATAGTCCTCGCGTTTCCTAGAACAAAGTGATAGGGAACGGTTTTGAACTCCTACTCCGTAAGCATCATCGTCATGACGTCAGCTCATCAGAGCATTAAATGCCATACTCAAAAAACCGCGCATGGGTCGCCGTCAAACATGAATATCGAGAAGCCCACGAACCGCTATTGGTTCATCCTTTTCGCTGCCCACATGGCTCCTATAAATGCATTAGTCGTTTGATAATTCATACTTTCACAACACCTTCAAATTTTCAAGGCCTGATCCATCCCCTTTCACATTCTTTCATCTTCCGTTCTTGATCCTTTGCCTACTTTCTCAGAAAAACTTTACCACCATCATGGCTAGAACTTCCAAGACAATTCCTCGGAAAGACGAGGCTGCCTCTTCGTCCCGAACATCCAAAGGAAAGCCCAAAGTGATACCCACCGTTTAACAGTGTACTCCTATCGGGTTCGACACGACGAAGGATTTTTCCGTTGACAAATTCATCTATACTAGGCCGATGCGAACACGTGTCCCGGTATACTAGCGTTGTGACCAATATAGGGAAAGTGAAGAAAGACTGCTGATGGGGGAAGGCAGTCCTGGTTGAGATACCCCTCTCTAACGAAAGCATAACGGATCACAAAGCCGGTTTCCTTTATGTATATGCTTACCCGTTCACTTTGGGTCCGGTCGATTCTTCGAACCCTTCTTCCCCGGAGATAGATCCGGTTATTCTCGATTTCTGCGACAAGTACCAAGAGACGCTTGGTCAAATCTATCCATCTTTCTGGAGGATAGTCTACATGCTCCGCCACTTTTCCAATAAGGTCGAGGGTGCGACTTTTACCCTCGATTATTTAATAAGATTGTATAGCCCTCAATTTTATTGAGGTTTGATTAGGCTTCACCCTCGGTCCAAGAAGTCATTTTTCTCGAGCATTGATGAGGATAGGGATCGAGGGTGGATGAGCAGGTTCGTCCGAGTGGGGACCTCAGACATCATCTCAGCCAAGAGGATGCCATTCCCGGAGAAGTGGAATACACTGCGTAAGTATCTCTCATTCTAACATGCTTATTGGTCTTCTTACTTTTCTTTTGAGAAATGATCTCCCCTCGGGTTTTGCAGCTATCGCTTGGTATCCTGAAGCGGTTCAGGATTTGCTGGGATGGATCAGGCGATTGGATGTTGTGTTCCCGTATCTTGGGCGGTCTTGGCCCGACCTGGCCAAAACGCAGTGGGTGGCCAAGAATCATGGTAAAATCCCTTTTGCTGCCTTCACCATAGTTTGATCACTATGTTTCTGCAGGCCTTGGCGATGGAGTGCAGATGAGACCGCCTTCCGGTGGCGAGGAGGAGGCTCCGAAGCATGACAAGGGCAAGAAGAGGAAGAAAAGGGCGGCCGTTGAATCCCCTGTGGCAAAGAAAGCCAAGTCTCGAGCTGAGGCCGAGGTCTCATCTTTAGCTTCTGGAGTGGGCTCCGATGACGAGGGCGAGGATGATGATAGTGATGATACCCTTTGGTTCAAAGGAGAAGGTCGGGAACGGATGTCCCACAAGCGTCCCGCCCGAAGGCCGCTGAATTGGGGGCAGTCGTTTTAGATAGACCCCGTGTGGTGGAGACCCTTGAGGAGGGTGCGAACGTGGTCCCTGAGCCCTCGATCGAGCGTGATGTAGTTTCTGCTGAGGAGACCGTTGCTGCTGGCTCCAAAGGGTCTGGGCCCAGAACCTCTCGGGGACAGGATTTTCCCCTTGGTGAATCAAAGCCCCAGGTGGTCTTAACTTGGGCGCTCGGTTCTCGCCCGGGGAATACAGGGACACTTAGGACCAAAACGTTACCAACGTGGAGGGTCCCTTCGGAGGGGGAGGCGAGCTTGACAACTTCTTCGACGGTGTTGTCGATGTCAGTGAGGACATTGATCTCGATGCACCCAACGCTATCGAGGAAGTGAAGAGGATCCAGCAGAAGGTGATGGCTTTTTATGTGCACTCTTCGGGTCTTAAATACCCTTCCTTGTTTTTCCTGATTCTTCTGTTTTGTTGTCGGCCAAGAAGATGTATGACCATGCTTTCTCCAAGCTACAAGACGAGCTTTCATGTCATGGAAAGGAGCTCGAGAAGCTCACCTCGAGACTGCAGGAGTCAGAGGCCCTCTCTGCTCGGAAGGGGGAAGAGTTAAGTGAGCTTCGGGCGAATTTGGAAGGAGTGCTCCGAGAAAAGGCTGGCCTTGCTGAGCAGGTAACTTGTTATTCGTAAATCTGTTCATTGCTCTTATAAATCAAAGTTTACTGACTTGTCTTTTCCCTTGCAGCTCGAGCAAAAGGATGTGGAGCTCCTCGAGCTGAGGAAGCAAAACGAGGTCGTGGCCTCGAAATTGGCGTCGACTCAGGGTCTTCTCCAAAGTGCTCAAGAAGAGATTGTTGCGCTATCTGTGGCCAAGTCTGAGGCTGAAGAAAAAACTGCTACTTATCTGAGGGACGCCACCACTGCGAATCAAATAGCTCGAGATATATCGGTGGAGGCCAAGCAAAAGCTGATTCGGTTTGTCGCTCACGCTAGTGCCAAGGCGAGAAGGCAAACTTTAGAGGAAGCCAGTGGTAAAGGTGCCGATCTCTCAGCTGAGATCGAGGAGGCCCGAGAGTCGGAGGAAGAATTGGCGCTCTTGGTCGCTTTGGACGAAGGTCCCGGAGATGGTTCAGAGGGCAGTGATGATTGAAGAATAGGCCGAAAAATAGGCCTGCGTCGCCCCCCCCCCTTCTTTTTTATTTTATTTTGTGTATGTACTCCCGGGGAAACAGGTCATGTAAAGACATCCCTTGTAAATATATTTTTTGGCAATGCAAGAGAATTTTTCTGCTTCACGTTTCTGAATTCTTTATACTTCAGCGTTCATGCAGAGTTAGCCTTTGAATTTTGATGTTGACTCTTTGGAGTCCATACTTAGAGGAACCAGGGCCCTCGAGACCGGGCACCATCTCGAGATTAGGTTGACAACTTCTTTGGAGCCGATGCTTGTAATAGCAGAGATCCTTGGGGTCTCAATATTTCCCATGCACCGCGTGTCAGCGTCGTTCGTGCGACCTGGCAGCGGGGGGCCCCGGGGTGGTCCCACCAGTACATTTCCCAAAAGGTGACGTTGTCATGTCCAGACTTAATTATCTTCTGGTTAGGCTAACAGTCGCTGCTTGCCTCTATATATTTACTCGCTCACTTCTCAAATGGAGATTCTGCTACTCTGGGCAACTATCTCTTTCATAGAACTTTGTTCTTTGTGCTAGCTCTTTCGTTATTTCAACCCACAGCCTTTGCCCAAATCTTCATCCTCTTCTTCCTATTTTACCGTAGCCATGGCCGCTACATCTAAGTTCGTTCATCAAGGAGAGGGGAGTTTTGCCTCTGTTCCGTGTTTGGTCGGTGGTACACCGCTGGTATCCGGTGAGTTGACCCTGAGGTGCCTTGTCTCGAGGAGAGATTTTACGCTGGAGAAGCCTCCCAAGTCTACGGACATCGGGAGCATGTATCGAGGTTTGTCTCCTCAATAGGGGAGGAACATCTCGAGATGATTAGGAAAGACTGTGGATGGGGAGAAGTAGTGGTATTGCAGGTGCCTTCCCCGGAGGAGAGCATCATGACCCATGTTGGGGGGCTTTTGAGCGTGTATATGTATCCTTTTATGCTGCCCCCCCGACAGGGTCGTGCTTGAGTTCTGCAAGAGGTATCAGGTTACCCTGGCATAGGCTCACCCATCCCTTTGGAGGATAGTGCTGACGAGAAGATACTTTGCGGATAAGGTCGGGCTCAAATTCACCCTTAGCCACCTCGTTAGGTTATATCGGCCTCTGCATTATCGGGGCTTGATTACTCTGCGATGTCGATCCACCTGGTCCCCTGCCGCTAGTGATGAAGAGGACGAGCACCGAGGGTGGATCAGCCGGTTTGTTCGAGCACGGACAGTCGATATAGTCCCTGGAGAGTTTTTGCCATTTCCTGAGAAATGGAATTTCACACGTAAGTGGTATACTTGTATTTTTACCGTTTTGCCCATAGTGGAGGCAGGCTCCGTGATGATGTTTTCTCATTTCATTTTGTTTAGCAATTCCTTGGCTGTCGAGCGAGGTTCCTGACCTGACAGAATGGTCCCGTAAGCTGGCAGCTTGCTCGACTTATGATAAGCGCAAATGGCGAGACCTGTCCAAGGGGAGATGGGAAGCAAAGCATTATGGTAGGTGTTAAGTGGCTCAATTCCTCAGAAAAAGGTGCTTTCTTTTTAGCGCGCTAACTCTGCCGCCGCAGGTGCCGGAGATTTTCTCGAGATGAGGCCGTGTCCCCTAGGGAGGAGGAGAGATCGCCAGCCTCGGGGTCGAGGATCGATCATAAATGGAAAGAACCTTTGAGGTGCGAGGACGCTCGTGGTGGGGCGAGTCTTCCTCTGAGGTTAAAAAGAGGCGAGTCGGCCGAGCTTCAGGCTTCGGAGGCTTCTGTTTTTGAAAAAACATTTCCTGTTACTTTTCGAAGGTACTTCGAGGAACAATGTAATTGGGCGCCTTTCTTTTCTCCTACCAAAGGCACTCCGGGGGAAACTAATCCATCGGACATAGGCTCGACCTATGGTGAAGCACAGCGGCTTAGCTCTATGGTAAGCTTTTGTAGCCGGTACAGGCTTCTTTTGGTTTCGCGCCATCCCTTTCTTATCGAGTTTTTCTTTTGCAGGCCTTTGATAAGCTTAAGTCCGAGTTGCTTCGCCGTGAGGCCAGGCTGTGGAAAGCTTTAGATAGGGGGAAATCCCTCAGGCTCCTTTGTATGAAAAAGGAAGACAAGCTGGTATATCTGCAGTGCGAGGCGGATCAAAGTCGGAACTACGAGAGCCGTCTCGAAAGACAGGTAACATGCACTTTGTGCCGTCGTATGTTCCCGCTTCGACTTTCGGATATTAATACTTTGATATTTCAGTTGGAGAGCAAAACGGAGGAGCTGGAACGACTTTGGGGCGAAGTTGGTCGGGTTAGACGTGAGTCTGACGAGTTGAAGGCTCAAATAAATGGCCAAGTTGCGACCAAGGAGGATGCTTTGGCTAAGGCTTCTGCCCTCGAGAGACAACTCCGGAACGCTCGTGCAAATGATCTTGTTCGAGCGAATACGGTTACAAGGCTCGAGTCTGAGCTTTTGGAGGCGAAGGCCAAGGTTGTGGATGCCAGGGCCGAGGCTGTAATGAGCTGTACTAAGGCCGACCAGAAAGTGGCGGTCCATTTGAAGGGTGCTGCTGATGCTAGAGCTGAGCTAAGAAGGGCCCTCGACCGTTAGAGCTGCAATAAGGAGTATATGAGGTGTAAATCTCGGAGAAAAACCCTCGAGGAAATTCATGCCAAGGGCTTCGACCTCTCGGAAGAGATAAAGCAGGCGAAGGCGCAAGAATATGATGCTAAATTCCTTTTATCTGATGCCGAAGATAGCGAGGATGAGGCTGACGGGCCATAGTCCCCAAGGGGGACGTAGATTTTTTTTATGTTTCTGTATATAGTACTTTCAAAGTACGTTGCAAATGGAGCTTGTAATTTTTCGCGTATATGTATAAAAGGAAACCCCATGGTATTATTCCTCTTGCATTTTGTTTTTGCGTCGAATTCAGCTAGATGAACTAGTTTTTGAGTTAGAAGGGATCCTTAGATTCATAGTATGGCCTTGGGGCTCATTAGGCTGGCCTGTAGGCTCTTACGCGCTCGGTCGATATGACCCTTTAGTATAAGCCGACGTTCGGGCTCTTATGCTTTTGCTCTTAGGCATGTTTGGTCAACTATTTTGGGTTCAGTCTCCGAGTCGGGTGTCGCTCGAGCTCATTCGACCCTCAAGTTTTTGAATTTCAAGCTGGCGACAGTGGCTCTTACGCTTTGGGTCGATGCGACCGTTTGTGTGAGCTGGCGATAATGGCTCTTACGCTTTGGGTCGATGTGACCTTTTGTGTGAGCTGGCGATAATGGCTCCTACGCTTTGGGTCGATGTGACTTTTTGTGTGAGCTGGCGACAATGGCTCTTACGCTTTAGGTCGATACGACCTTTAGTATAGGCTTTATTTTTCCCTCGTTAAGGATTTTTGAGATTGTGTTTTCTTGACTCTTCGACGGTTTGATAAAAACCTCGATTATGAGTCGTTATGTGGCGATGATCGAGTACCTCGGGAGGTTTGGCTCGGTGACTGAGTAGCTCGAAACCTGTAATTCAGAGCTGACATGGTTGAAGCTCTTTTGCCTATGTCGAGGGTAGCCTGTTTAACCAGTTTTTTTTGAAGTAGATTCGAAGTAATTGAAGGCCTGTGATTTTGTAGCGACGGTTGGGCATCCCCGAGTCACGTTAGTTTGGCTGGTACAGCCTTGTGACCGTAGCATTTGTGTTTGGCTGGAGCCTTTTAGTCCCGAGTGAAGTAGTTTCGACATCTATATCGAGGGTATGCCCTTTAGGGGTCTTACAAGTTCGATATACAGCCTTAACTTTGAGATCGGGTTTATGCCTTTAGTAAGGTCTTACAAGTTTTACATGCCTTTGAGGTCTTACAATTTTGGATACTTGGTACAAGTATAGTTCATGCCTTGCTCGAGGTCTTACAGATATTGTCACTTGGTACAAGTGTGGTTCATGCCTTGCTTGAGGTCTTACAGATATTGTTGTTTCCTTATGTAGGTCTTACGAGGGGTCTTATGGCCTCGGATTTTTGATAAGTGGCGATTGGAGACAATCCCCGAGTCATCGAGGGTTCCTTGGCTCGGGAGCCATTACTTGTAAACTTGGTATTGCCTCATTGAGTGCTTACGATTTAGGAGTTTCCGACCCGGAGGCCGTGCGATTTTCGAGATTTTGACGCCAGTCCCCGAGTGTTTGAGGCGCTTCTGGCTTTGGGGCCATTTTGTGACTTTGATGTTGCCTCGTTGAGGGCTTATGATTTTGGAGCTCCGACCCGGAGGTCATTCAGGCAGTCCCCGATTGTTCGGGATGTTTTTTGACAGAGGAGCCGTTTTTGCAAAAATACCGAGCTTCTTTGAAATGCAAAATGCTTTTTGAAATTATCTTCGATTGCTTGGTGCAAGCATACATTTCTTTGTTGTTGAGGATTTGGTTATTCTATGCGGGTACGGTTCGTTCGACCGTTTGGCCCGATACATTGTTTTTCCTATCGAGACCCTGTTCAGCATATCTTATCTTCTCCGAGAAGGTGATCTTCCGGGGGAATGCCCCCAGTATTCGAGGTCGACCGCAAAAGAAGCCTTGAATACTTGTTGAGTCTTCCTTAGGTAGCATATGGGTGTTGCCTCATTAAAAACCTTGACGGTAAAACCCTTCTTGGGATAAAAACCCGAGCGAAGGAAAAGAGTGCAATGTATGCTTTTGAAACCTAAGGCCTTCAAGAAGTGCTTCGGCCGTTTTAATTGGATACCTGTACTCAGGTAAGCGTAGAGTACAATTGAAAGAAAAAGGAGGCGGTCATACCTTAGTGTAGAATGTGTCGGCGATGTTTCGAGCCCCGATATGTTTCAGACGCTTGTGATGAGGATGCGGTACGGTCTTTTGCTTTGTTTAATCGGGCTTAACCGAAGATGTAGTTTTCTATCGCCTATTTCAACTGTTTGTTTATCCTTCAGCCCCCTTGACTGTGGCGATACTGGTGTTTTGGGTCGTGCCGGCCATATTGACTGGTATGGCGGTTTCCACTTTCATTGTTTTGTTCGCCTAGTTGAGTCCGTTCAGGACTTCGAAAGGCGGGCATAATTTGGTTAAGCAGCCCGAGCTGCTCTATCACCTTCGACCTGATAATATTGGCCGAGCTACCTGGATTCACAGTATATGTTTGATTCGAAATGTGTTTACAAGAAAAGAAGTTACCAGTGCGCCGTTGTGGGGCTGAGATAGAGCCTCGAGTTTCCTTTTCCCTGTTGAGGAATGTTTTTGCTTTCTTGGCCGCGGATTCCTGCAGGGTGCCTATACCTCAAAAGATCGTATGGATGACATGTTGCGGCTCATTTGCTTCGTTCTTTTTGGTCACCTCTCTTTCCCGAGACTGATTTTTGGCTCGATCGCTGAGGAATTCACGGAGGTGACTTTGCTGAGTAATCGGGCCACTTCTTCCCGGAGTTGTCGGCAATCTTCGGTCCTGTGCCCGTGCATGTTGTGGAATTCACACACTAAGTTATCCTTTGTGAAGGGTCTGATTGTACGGGCCTGGGCCACCTGGCGTCTCTGATTTTACTGATGGCGAACACGTTGTCTGATAGGTCGACGTTGAAGTTGTATTCCGACAAGTGAGGCGCCTTCGTTGGCCCTGTGTGCCTATCGAATCCGGCTCTATTGACGAGTCCCCAAGGATTCTGTCCTCGATCCATCCTTTGATCATTGCTGGGTATGTTGCGCCTCGGGGCGTTCCTCCTGTCTTCGGTGTATGGCCGGTACCTTTCTTTGTTTTGCTTTGGCTACTTCGCCAGAAGCCTGTTTGGGTATACCGAGCCCGAGGGGGCTCCTAGTTGGTCATCCTTGACCCTGATTTTCCACTGGTATCAGTTGTGAACGTCCGACCAGGTCACCGCGGGATATTCAATCAGATTCTATTTCAGCTACTTCGAAGCCACCGAGCTTCGTTCATTCAGACCTTGAGTGAAGGCCTGCACTGCCCATTCGTCGAAGACTAGTGGTAGTTCCATTCGTTCCATTTGAAAGCGAGATACGAAGTCTTGCAGCATCTCATTGTCCCTCTGCTTAATCTTGAAGACGTCGGATTTCCTTGTTGCTACTTTGATGGCACCAGCATGTGCCTTAACGATAGAATCCGCCAGCATGGCAAATGAATCTATCGAGTTAGGGCCAGGTTGTGATACCACATCATTGCCCCTTTAGAAAGCGTTTCCCCAAACTTCTTCAGCAGAACGAACTCGATCTCATCGTCCCTCAGGTCGTTGCCTTTCACAGCACAGGTGTAAGTAGTAACATACTCGTTGGAGTCCGAGGTTCCGTTATACTTCGGAAGGTCGGGCATTCTGAACTTCTTTGGAATGCGTTTTGGGGCCGCTTCCTGTGGGAACGGCTTCTGTACGAACTTCTTTGAATCCACACCTTTTAAGATCGGGGGTGCGCCGGGACTTTGGTCGACCCTGGAGTTGTAGGTCTCGACCTTCTTGTCGTTGGCCTCTATCTTCTTCTCACCCGACTAGATCCTCTTTGTGAGGTCCTCGAGCATTTTTACGATAGCGGGGTCGACCGCCGACCCGTTGTTGCTTGACCTTTCCGGTACCTGTTCGGCTAGGGGTGTCGTCCCCGGTGCTACCGTGCTAGGAGTTTTCTGGTGACTTTGCAGCTGAGCAATAGCCAGCTGTTGTGCCTGCAACATTTCAAAAATAACGTGAAGGATAACCTCCCATTCTTCCTTAGTTGGGGTTTTCTGAGCTCCTTGTTGGTCTCCTTGGTGTGCGCTCCTGTTAGTGTGGGAGCTTATATTGACGCGTTGGGCCTCGCGCGAGACCGCATCCACGGGAATTGGTTCTGGCGCGTTCCCAGGGTTTCGTGGTGGTACACCAACACCTGGAACATTCACACCATTCTCTCCGTGGTCCTCAAGATTGTTGTTTTCACCTCCATTTACTAAGTTAGACATCTCGGCCTGAAATCGAAGATTTTGGACAAGAAAAAGCGTGAAAGATAACTTGCGTTATATAGTAAAACCAGCAAGAAAATAATCACTATTATTTTTAGCCCTACGGTGGGCGCCAAAGTGTTTACCGTGAAAATGGTAATAACAATTAAATTTGATTGTGAGGTTCTAAAAATACGTGATCTATTTTTATGCTAGTTGTTAAGTGATGGATGCTAAGCAAAAGGTTAGAAATCAGGATTATGACTTAGAACGGGCAAGATAATCGAACCAAACAGTGGCAGATCGAAGGCCTCGAACTGTCGATTACAGGACCTCGCGGTCGAGCTGGGTGTCTGATTCGGGGCAGCCGAGGGGGAGATAACAGTTATAAGAGCTATGATAATGGCCCTTTTATGATCAATGATAGGCAATAAATGAAGAACAATAAATAGAACACAATGAATGTAAGCAATAAATGAAGTAATGAGCTCAAGAGAATGTGTTAGAGAGCATTTTCGTGTATTTCTTGATATTGAGCAACAGGTGGGTGCAAAATGACAAGGATCCCCTTTATATATGAGGGGGAACATAGTACAAATACATTCATTACAAAGATATGGGCTGACACAGCCATTTAATGCCTTGATTCGCCTTTTTACTATCCCACTAGACTTGACAAGCTATACGTATGCGCCTTGGGAACTTCACCTTGGTCCACCGAGACTACTAATTCACATTGCCTTGGGGCAGGTCACTACTTATATTATCTCGGAGTCGACCACCGAGAATTTTTGGAGTCGATCACAGGAAACCCTCGAGATGACTTGATGCTCGTGAAATCGAACCGTCGATTTCTACCGTATACAAATTGGTTATAGTTGATTACCAGTAGAACATCTGGGTTCCGAGTTTATTTAATGCCAGTTATTGCCTTATTACATTCTGTATTTCCTTTCTGTTTAGTATAAACTGTTGCAGGTTACACATATATTGTTATGCCCCACCGTAGCCTCATCACTACTTCGTCGAGGTTAGGCTCGGCACTTACCAGTACATGGGGTCGGTTGTACTGATACGACACTCTGCACTTTTTGTGCAGACCCCAGTGCTGGACCATACGGACCGTAGTTCGAGGTTGCTACCTTCAGGTCAGTGGAGACCCGAGGTAGACCTGCAGGCGTCCGCAGGCCTAGGCGTCCCCTTCTATCCTGTTTCCTTTCTGTTTTATCTATTTCCGAGACAGATGTGTATTTCTTTGTTCAGACTATTATTTGTAGCATTCGTAGACGGTCTGTGAGATTGTGACACAAGTTCTGGGTGGAGTTTTATTATTGTTTCGTAGTGGTATTAAGATAATCTGTTAAATTCTGTTCTTCCGTATTTTATTCCACTTATTTACTTACGTTAACTTGTAAACTGTTAAAAGATAAAAGGAAAAGGCGAAATAATTTGTAACATTGGCTTGCCTAGCGAGTACAATGTAAGGCACCATCACGGTCCCGACGGTGGGAAATTCGGGTCATGACAAGTTGGTATCAGAGCTTTAGGTTGCTTAGGTCTCACAATTCATGGAAAAACTTGGTAGAGTCTGAGGGATCGGTACAGAGACGTCTATGCTTATCCCTCAGAGGCTACGGAGTTAGGAACAGTTTCACTTCTATTCATCTCTGTCGTGCGGTTTGATCTCTCAATGCTAATTGAACTCTCAACTCTGTCCTTTCGCAGATGGCGAGAATGCGTACCGCTTCATGAGCTGATCAGCAGCCCGAGCCCCCGATGGCAGCTCCTACGAGGGGTAGAGGCCGAGGCCGAGGCCGTGCTAGAGGCCGAGGCAGGGGTAGGGCACAGCTCAGAGCAGTAGAACCAGCGGCGGAGCCTCAGGTTGAGTTTGATGATGACGTTCCGGCCCAGACCGTTCCACCGGGACCAGCTCAGGTCCCAGAGGGGTTCATAGCTACCCCAGTACTCCAGGATGCTCTGGTCCGTCTAGTGGGCCTTATGGAGAGTGTCACTCAGGCAGGCATACTTCCAGTAGCACCACCCATCCCTCGTGCTGGGGGAGGAGCACAGACTCCTGCTACTCACACACCGGAGTAGATGGCTCCCCAGTTTCAGACTCCTGCAGCTCAGCCAGTTGGGGTAGTCC
This sequence comes from Nicotiana attenuata, assembly GCF_001879085.1. Lineage (NCBI taxonomy): Eukaryota > Viridiplantae > Streptophyta > Magnoliopsida > Solanales > Solanaceae > Nicotiana > Nicotiana attenuata. The sequence goes on from NW_017672487.1 coordinate 40,083, forward strand.
CGCCGGGTATTGTGGCTCAGACCGGCGATGAAGCACCTATGTCTACAGATGCTTTATGGATGTTGGACAAGTTCACCAAGCTTTTCATACTACCTATGGCGGTACATCTTCAGAGGATCCCCAAGATTAATTGGACAGTTTCCATGAGGTTCTACGGAACATGGGGATAGTGGAGACCAATGGGGTCGACTTTGCTGCTTTTCACTTATCAGGTTCCGCCAAGAAATGGTGGAGGGATTTCTGTTTGGCTAGACCAGCTGGGTCGCCTGCTTTGACTTGGGATCAGTTTTCTCTGCTATTTCGGGAGAAGTTTCTCCCTATCACTCAAAGAGAGGACTATTGGAGGCAGTTTGAGCGCCTTCTGCAGGGTTCTATGATCGTCACTCAGTACGAGACCAGCTTTATTGACTTGGCCCGTCATGTTATTCTTATACTCCCCACCGAGAGAGAGAGAGGGTGAGGAGATTTATTGAGGGACTCGCTCAGCCTATCATATTGCAGATGGCTAAGGAGACAGGGAGCGATATTTCTTTCCAGGATGCAGCCAATGTGGCCAGACGAGTCGAGATGGTTTTAGCTTAGGGTAGTGGTCAGGGGTCTGACAAGAGGCCACGTCATTCTGGCAGGTTCAGTGGTGCCTCATCTGGAGGTAGGGATTCTTTTGGTAGAGGCAACCATCCCAGACTATTTCATTCAGTGCTCCAGGCATCCCATGGAGCTTCAAGGAGTCATGGTCCTTATGTACCTCCTTCAGGGCAGCCAACTTATAGTGCACCGCCAGCTCCCATTAGAGCACCTCCTCTTTAGAGTTATTATCGCGGTCAACCGACCCGTCAGGGTCAATCTCAGTTTCCTCAGCCGCAGTATTCAGATGGATGTTGTGAGTGTGGTGAGTATGGTCATATCCGGAGGGCTTGTCTGTGATTAGTGGGTGCTCAGTCGCAGCAACAGAGTTCTCGTGCCATGATTCAGCCACCGCTTGCCCAGCCAGCTAGAGGTAGGGCTCAGGGAGCCAGAGGTAGGGGTCAGCCCGCTAGAGGTGGAGGTCAGGCCATTAGAGGTGGAGCCCAGGCCGCTAGAGGAGGACGCCAGCCAGCAGGATGTCATCCTAGGGATGTGGTTCAGGGTAGTGGGGCCCAACCCTGATGTTATGCTATTCCAGCTAGGCACGAAGCTGAGTCCTCCGATGCAGTTATCACATGTACGGTTTCAGTTTGCAGTAGAGATGCTTCAGTTCTATTTGGTCTACGTACTCCTATGTGTTATCTTATTTTGCTCCATATTCGGTTGTGCCTCGTGATGCCTTGAGAGTTCCCGTGTATGTGTCCATGCTGGTGGGTGATTCTATTGTAGTAGATCGTGTCTATCGCTCGCTTGTGGTTGTCATTGGGGGTCTTGAGACTAGTGTAGATATCCTACTTCTCGATATGGCTGATTTCGATGTCATTTTGGGGATGGATTGGCTGTCACCTTACCATGCTATATTGGATTGTCACGCCAAGACCGTGACCTTAGCCTTGTCGGGGTTGCCTCGATTGGAGTGGAGAGGGACTCCTGGCCATTCTATCAGTAAGGTTATTTCGTATGTGAAGGCTCGGCATATGGTTGAAAAGGGGTGTTTGGCTTATTTGGCCCATGTTCGTGATTCGAGTGCTGAGGTTCTTTCTATGGATTCTGTACCAGTTGTTCGGGAGTTTCCGGAGCTATTTCCTGCAGACCTGCTAGGGATGCCACCTGATAGGGATATTGACTTTTGCATTGATTTGGCTCCGGGCACTCAGCCCATTTCTATTCCTCCATATCGCATGGCCCCGCCAGAGTTGAAAGAATTGAAGGAGCAGTTGCAAGATTTGCTTGATAAGGGCTTTATTAGACCTAGTGTCTTGCCCTGGGGTGCGCCGGTGTTGTTTGTTAACAAGAAGGATGGAACGATGAGGATGTGTATAGACTATCGGCAGTTGAACAAAGTCACCATCAAGAACAAGTATCCATTGCCGAGGATTGATGATTTGTTTGATCAGCTTCAGGGTGCCAAGGTATTTTCGAAGATTGATTTGAGATCTGGCTACCATCAGTTGAGAATTAGGGCATCCGATGTCCCTAAGACAGCTTTTTGCACTCGGTACGGGCATTATGAGTTTTTATTGATGTCGTTTGGGTTGACAAATGCCCCAGCAGCATTCATAGATTTGATGAACCGGGTGTTCAGGCCTTATTTGGATTCCTTCGTGATTGTCTTCATTGATGATATTTTGATATACTCCCGCAGCCGAGAGGAGCACGAGCAGCATCTTTGAGTCGTTCTTCAGACCCTAAGAGACAGTCAGTTGTATGTTAAGTTTTCGAAATGTGAGTTTTGGTTGAGTTCAGTTGCTTTCTTGGGTCATGTTGTATCAGTAGAGGGTATTCAGGTGGATCCTAAGAACATTGAGGCAGTCAGGGACTGGCATAGACCCACATCAGCTACAAAGATCCGGAGTTTCTTGGGTTTTATTACCGTCGATTTATGGAGGGGTTTTAATCTATAGCAGCCCCGATGACCAGGTTGACCCAGAAGGGTGCCCAGTTATGGTGGTCGAACGAGTGTGAGGCGAGCTTTCAGAAGCTCAAGACATCTTTGACTACGGCACCGGTGTTGGTTTTGCCCACAGGTTTAGGGCCATTTACAGTATATTGTGACGCATCTCGTATTGGACTTTGTGAGGTGTTGATGTAGAATGTCAAGGTTATTGCATATGCTTCGCGACAGTTGAAGATTCAGGAGAAGACTTATCCAGTTCATGATTTGGAGCTAGCAGCCATTGTTCACGCACTGAAGATCTGGAGGCATTATTTATATGGCGTGTCATGTGGTGTTCACGAATCATATGAGTTTGCAGTATTTGTTCAAGCAGAAGGAGCTCAATTTGAGGCAGAGAAGGTGGTTGGAGCTACTAAAAGACTATGATATCACCATCTTGTATCATCCCGGGAAGGCCAATGTTATGGTCGATGCTTTGAGTAGGAAGTCAGCCAGTATGGGCAGCCTTGCGTATATTCCAGTCGGTGAGAGACCGCTTGCTTTGGATGTTCAGGCTTTGGCAAATCAGTTCATGAGGTTGGATGTTTCTAAGCCCAGTCGTGTTTTAGCTTACGCAATCGCTCGGTCTTCGTTATTTGAGCGTATCAAAGATCGGCAGTATGATGATCCTCATTTGCTAGTCCTTAGGGACACAGTGCGGCACGGTGGTGCCAAGAAGGTCACAGTTGGAGATGATGGAGTTTTGAGGATGCAGGGTCATGTTTGTGTGCCTAAAGTGGATGGACTTCGTGAGTTGATTCTAGAGGAGGCCCATAGTTCCCAGTATTCTATTCATCCGGGCGCCACTAAGATGTATCAGGATTTGCGGCAGCATTAGTGGTGGAGGATGATAAAGAAGGATATTGTTGCATATGTAGCTCGGTGTCTGAATTTTCAGCAGGTAAAGTACGAGCATCAGAGACCTGGTGGTTTGCTTCAGCAGATTGAGATTCCTGAGTGGATGTGGGAGCGTATCACTATGGAATTCGTTGTTCGACTCCCACGGACCCAGAGGAAGTTTGATGCAGTATAGGTTATTGTTGATAGGCTGACCAAGTCAGCGCATTTCATCCCTGTGGCAGTTTCCTATTCTTTAGAGCGGTTAGCTGAGATCTATATCCGGGAGATTGTTCGTCTTTATGGTGTGCTCGTGTCTATCATTTCTTATCAGGGTACGCAGTTTACCTTGCATTTCTGGAGGGCAGTTCAGTGTGAGTTGGGTACATGGGTCGAGTTGAGCATAGCATTTCATCCTCAGACGGACGGACATTTCGAGCGTACTATTCAGATTTTGGAGGATATGCTCCGCGCTTGTGTTATTGACTTTGTAGGTTCTTGGGATCAGTTCTTGCCATTAGTGGAGTTTGCCTACAATAATAGCTATCAGTCGAGCATCCAGATGGCTCTATATGAGGCATTATATGGAAGATAGTATCGATCGCCAGTTGGGTGGTTTGAGCCGGGGGAGGCTCGGTTATTGGGTACGGATTTGGTACAGGAGGCTTTGGACAAGGTTAAGATCATTCAGGATAGGCTTCATACAGCTCAGTCCAGGCAAAAGAGTTACGCCGACCGTAAGGTTTGAGATGTGGCATTCATGATCAGAGAGCGAGTGTTGCTTCAGGTGTCGCCCGTGAAGGGCGTGATGAGATTTGGGAAGAGGGGCAAGCTAAGCCCTAGGTTCATAGGGCCTTTTGAGATTATTGATCGAGTGTGAGAGGTGGCTTACAGACTTGTATTGCCACCGAGTTTATCAGCAGTGCATCCAGTGTTTCATGTGTCCATTCTTCGGAAGTATCACGGCGATCCATCCCACGTGTTAGATTTCAACATTGTCCAGTTAGACAAGGACTTGACCTATGAGGAGGAGCCGGTAGCTATTCTAGACCGGCAGGTTCGTCAGTTGAGATCAAAGGGTTATCCGTCAGTTCGTGTTCAGTGGAGAGGTCAGCCTGTTGAGGCAGCTACCTGGGAGTCCGAGTCCAATATGCGGAGCCGATATCCCCATCTTTTCACCGACTCAGGTACTTTTCTATGTCCGTTCGAGGACGAACTGTTGTTTTAGAGGTGGAGAATGTGATGACCCAAAAGGTCATCTCTTGTTTTAGAGTCCGTTCGTGTTCTGAGGCCTTGAAAACCTCCTTGTATCCCTCCTCGATTTGCATGCGCAGTCCGAGCGCGATACCGGAAAGCTTTTGTGTAAAATATTTTAAGAAATAATGATTTTGGCCTTTAAAATTGATTAAAGTTGACTTCGGTCAACATTTTTGGTAAACAGACCCGGACCCATGAATTGACGGTCCCGTAGGGTCCGTAGTAAAATATGGGACTTGGGCGTATGCCCGAAATCGAATTCCGAGGTCCCTAGCCCGAGAAAAGAATTTTTAAAGAAAATTATTTGCTGGAAAATATAAGAACTTTTGGAAATGAAATGGTGTGTGATCTTGATGGTATTGGGCCCGTATTTTGGTTCCGGAGCCCGGTACATGTTTAAAATAATATTTAAGTCGAATTTGTGAAATTTGCTAAGGATCGGAGTTGATTTGATATAAATCGGACCCTAAGTTGAGAAAATAGAAATTTTGAACTATCTTATGAATTTCATGAATTTGAGGTTAAATTCATAATTGTTGATGTTATTTTGATGATTTGATCGCACGTGCAAGTTCGTATGATGTTTTTAGACTTGCGTGCACGTTTGGTTTGGAGCCCCGAGGGCTCGGATGAGTTTTGGACAAGCCACGGAGTGAGTTTGGACTTAGGAAATTTCTGTTGCAGATGGTATTTTCGTTGCAGGCTCTGATCTCGCAATTGCGAGGTCAGGCTTTTCAATTGCGAGCCTCTCAGGCTTGGCAATTTCGAGGGCTTGATCGAATTTGCAAAGAAAGCCCAGGCCTGCATTGTTCGCATTTGCGAACTTCCCTTCGCAATTGCGAAGTCAACAGGGAGGGGCCAGTCATCGCAATTGCGACAAAATGCTCGCAATTGCGAGAGGAGCAGACATGCAACAAGTTCACAATTGCGAAGCATGTCTCGCATTTGCGAGCTTCGCAATTGCGAAGCTCCAGTCGCAATTGCGACATCTGCAGCTGAACAAAACATCATTTGGACGGGATTTCAACTTCATTCTTCAAAATTTCGAACCCTAAGCATCCCTAGGCGATTTTTCAAAGACTCAAACTTCTCCAAAGCATAGGTAAGTGATTTCTAACTCATCTTCTTCAATCTAATTCATTTTTTTACATGATTTCACTTCAAAATCTAGGGTTTTTCATGGGAAATTGGGTGTTCTTGGGTAGAAATTAGGATTTCCGAATTTTGGGGATTTGGACCTCAAATTGAGGTCGGATTTCAAAACCAATTGCATATTAGAGTTCGTGGGTAAATGGGTAATCGGGTTTTGGTTCGAACTTCGAGTTTTGACCAAGCGGGCCCGGGGTCGATTTTTGACTTTTTGGGAAAAACATTGGGAAATTTATATTCATGCACTAGAATTGGTTTATTTAGAATTTATTGATGTTATTAAATTAATTATGGCCGGATACGAGTGAATTGGTGGTGGAATCGAGAGGTAAAGCGGTGGTTGAGTGTTGAATTACCCGTTGGCTTGAGGTAAGTGTTTGGTCTAACCTTGACTTGAGGGACTAGGGATCCCCGTCTTGTTTACTATGTGAAATAACATGTGTGTGACGTATAGGTGTGGTGACGAGTACCTATGGTCACCAAATTACTTGTTTAGCCCATTTCCTTTTCCCCATTTCCCTATATCTTGCTTTCCTACCTTAATTGCTACTTGCTCATAAATGTTTCCATGTCTAATTGCTTCATGTTAACTGTTGTTCTCTTTATTGAATTATTTAAATGTTACATGTTAACTGTTGTTGTTTCCGTTGGAGTATTATTGGTTTTGTAGCTTCATTTTATTACCCTGTTGGCTTATATTGATTCATTGGTGCCTTATGGTGCACCTTGGTTGGTCTTGCTGAGTAGTTTTTATTGGTGAAATTTCATAATCGTTGTGATATTCCATTGTGTGGATAGAGGTATAAGTAATGTGGGGGATTTGAGTTAGTTTGTAAAACTTTTGTCTTTGGTCTTTTGTGTTTGGTGCTGATATATATGTTGGGATCGGGTTGCACGCCGTAACAAGAGGAATAAGGGAGAATTGTGATTGTCTGGTGGTATCGGGTTGCACGCCGCAACAAGGAGTAATAAGGGTGGACAGGTGGGATCGGATTGTGCGCCATAACAGTAGGAATAAGGGTGATATGTGTTGAGGAGTAATAAGGGTGGACATGTGGGATCGGGTTGCACACCGCAACAAGGAGGAATAAGGGTGAATATTGATACTGTTGCTGTTTATATGATTGGATCGGGATGCGCGCCACATCAGTTGTTATTTCAAGTATTCATTTTTGCTGAAATTCATTACTGTGGTATCGAAACACCCTTAAGGGTTATAGCTGATTACTACTAGAACATCTGGGTTCCGAGTTTATTTAATGCCAGTTATTACCTTATTACATTCTGTATTTCCTTTCTGTTTAGTATAAACTGTTGCAGGCTACATATATATTGTTATGCCCCATCGTAGCCTCGTCACTACTTCGTCGAGGTTAGGCCCGAGCACTTACCAGTACATGGGGTCGGTTGTACTGATACCACATTCTGTACTTTTTGTGTCGTAGTTCGAGGTTGCTGCCTTCAGTCCAATGGAGACCCGAGGTAGACTTGTAGGCGTCCGCAGGCCTTGGCGTCCCCTTCTATCTTGTTTCCTTTCTGTTTTTTCTATTTCCGAGACAGATGTGTATTTCTTTGTTCAGACTATTATTTGTAGTATTCGTAGACGGCCCGTGAGATTGTGACACCAGTTCTGGGTGGAGTTTTATTATGGTTTCGTAGTGGTATTAAGATAATCTGTTAAATTCTATTCTTCCGTATTTTATTCCGCTGATTTACTTATGTTAACTTGTAAATTGTTAAAATATAAAAGGAAAAGGCGAAATAATTTGTAACGTTGTCTTGCCTAGCGAGTACAATGTTAGGCGCCATCACGGTCCTGACGGTGGGAAATTCGGGTCGTGACAATGACGTGTGCAATTATCAATAAACTCCAAGATTATTATGATATGAGTTTTTATATCAATAAACATCTACTTTATTGTGGCATTCTTTTATTTATGTAGTACAAACTGGAGAATAAACTGGGTAGCTTTTCACATATATATTACCCCGCTACAAGTTGTAGTAATGGAAGATATTAAATTTTTTCTTTATTTTTGGTCTCAATATAACCAATCGCTTTTGCAAATACTTTAGAAACTCAATAAGTTTCTTTGAGACTTACTACGATACAATATCTTATTGATAATCAATTATATTCCTTCAAAATAGTAATAATGAGCTTTTCTAGAGCTCTCAGTTAATTTTGTACTACCATATATTTATCAACATCCATATGGTGAATATCTCTCTCAAAGAGAAAGTTATACCATTATGGTCATTGTCAAAATTATATGCAATATTTGTTTGTTGCATTACTGTTGTCCTTTAATAATCACATTGCCAAAATATTTTGGCGTACAATAGGTACGTGACTAATGACCATTCATGCCATAATAATCATATTATTTCCTTATTTTATCTCGAACCCCCTTCTAGAGGTGAGTGTGCATTCACTACCACTAGCACGTTCATATTCTTCCAAGAATGAATATGTATTCATTAATCACATGTTGTCACATTCACATCATGAATAGACCATAATAATCTATGTGCTTTACAAAATCTCATGTCAAATTGATGACAAACATTACTTTCACAGAGTGAAGGATTATTTTGAGAATCCTTATTATTCTCATTACCACAATGATGACGATTATAATTTCGTCTATTGCCACGTCCACATCCATTGATACCTTCACGGTAATAATTTTTTCTTCTTTCAGACATATTACATATTGCTACCACATTCTCTTAAGGGAATGAGAATGAAGCAAATTCAATGGGACGGTTTCCACTTCTTGTGCTCATAATCATACATGAATTTGATCATGGCAAGACGTAGAAATTTTACCACTTCGTGTGGTTATAATTTCTCACAAACTCTATTAGAGTTATAATCAAAATTTATTGTCTTTGCTTGTATTTAAAATCAAATTATAGACTTTCAAGAATTTAAAAGAGAAAAATAAGGTAAAATACTTACCTTAAATCCAGAATTTAATCATGAAGGAAGTTCATGGAACAATTGACAATCATTATGCTCAATCCCAAAGCTTCTACTCAATTGGTTAGAGTCCCGTGCTGATAACGTCTTATAAAACAATAAAAGAAGAATAAGAGTATTGCAGAGAAAAGTAGGGAGAGAATTCTTATTGATTTTGGATGAATTACAACGGAATAGAACCCCTCTATTTATAGGAAAAAAGTGACTTAGTCACCAAGTAACAAACCCTAAAATCTTTCATAAATATAGACATTCACCTTAAATACAATTCTATTTATAACAGTCCACTTATTTTGCCCAATCACGTTCTTTAACAAGGAATATTTTCCCCCTTTTTACGCAAATACTTAGACTCCCAAATCAGAAATTCAGGACATTATTTCAAACTGAAATGCTTCAGGAAGTATATTTGACTTCAAATTGGACTGCTAGTGCCATTCCCTGTAGATATAGGGAAGGAATATTTGCCGCTTATACACATGATCCCACATCGATAATGAATTCTTGATAGGTGCCCTTTGATATTTGTAAATACCATACACCCTTCATTCTAATAGTACCAATTTCAGTGCCAATTTCAGTGTTTGCAAATTGCTTTGAGTCTACTTTTGATGACTTGGAGGCATTGACAAGAAGGTAATTTCTTCTTTTTATCTTGTGCTTTTGGTTTTGTAGGTCCAATGAAGGATGTGTTCTTGTTTAACAAGATGATCCATGTATGAAGAAGACAATCATAGGGTGTGAAGGGATGGATACTCATACCCGCCCGAATATCGGAGAGATTACTCTTAATGTGGTCCGACTATCAGAGAGATTACTCTCAAGATGACCCGACTATTGGAGAGATTACTCTCAAGATGACCCGACTATCGGAGAGATTACTCTCAAGGTGTGAAGGGAAGGATACTCATCCCCGCCTGAAAATCGGTGGCCATTTCAATCATTTAGACCTTTGTGCCGATTCTAATATTCTTGATTTGGACTTTGATGACATCTTTTTTTGTATTCCTTTGCAGCTTGAAGAGATGGCAAATTTCAGAGACTATACCTTACCTTCCTCCAAACTTAGATATCTCGTAATCGAGACTGAAGATGGCATAGAACTAACTAAGTTTTTGGTTCACACCCCACAAGCTGGCTAGTATGCAACCTTATGGCCTTCTTTCAGGAACTCGCTTCATGTAGAAAACTGGACCTTCAAGCACAAATTTACTTCTAATCCATTGTCCAAGATGTGGTCTCTCCAAGCACCAATCTATCGCCACGTAAACATTGATAGCACCCTTCCCAACTTAGGGCGTCGCATAATTCAAGGAGAAGTACGTTGGGGAAACAAAACAACAATCAAGGGCGAGTATCGTCATATTACAAGATATTGGGAATGGGCTAAAGATGTACTTGGTGGAAGCCAACAAACCCTGAGTACAGTAAAGATTTATGATGCTGTCTATGCCTCACTTTTCACTGATGATCGAAACTAGAACATTTTGCAAGCATTTTGTGAGGCTTGGTTCCCCAAGACGAACACACCTCTTACATCAGTTGGGGAACTATCTATCTCTCTTTGGGACTTACATATCCTTGGAGGTCTACTCATTGCGGGTTTTTTGTACGAAGAAGTGGTACCTGAGACAAGAGAACTCATCGGTTTGGACGAAAAATAGATGAGATTTATTCCTCGATCTTACGAGTATTTATTTGCTACCTTCCATCACCTTAAGTAAGGTACAGGTGTTAACCAAAAGGTCACCTTGAGCAAGTGGACAGATTTTTGGTATAAGAAAGCTTTAATATATAAACCTGCCCCACTGTGAAAGGAAAAGAAATTCGCGCGCCTAAAGTCGACACATAGTTATTCCCGAGACAACTATGTGGTCGAGTGATCAAGAAGCTATATTCTCCAAGCTTAGGGTGAGGTCTGACAAGAAAGATGAAACATATATAGTAGCCTTCTTATCATGTTGGCTATGTGCTTTTGTGTTTCCCTGTAAGGCAGCAAACTTCATTCGTCCTGAGACTTTTAAGATGGCAAGCATGATGGCAAGCGGGCAAATGATTAGCCTTGTGGTCCCAATTTTGGCGAGTATTTATCATGGTTTGAATAAGATTTCATGTTCTTCCCAACTTGATCAGGTCAAAGTTTGTTTTTCCATCCATTATGTTTACGGCTGGCTTGCACATTACCTCAATACCCATTATCCACTTGCTAATGGTTCGCCTGTCCCTTTGATGGTGGCATACTCAAAAGAGGGAGCTGCGAGGTACTTTGACAAGAAGGATGCAAGAAAACGCATCCACAATGGAGAGGATATAGTTTGGACACCAACAATGTTAACTAATTCTCGTCCTTATTATTATGTGGATAACGAGGCCCCTCAAAAGTTGGAGTAAAATTACTTCATGAGCTTACATTTTAATTACCTCCCTTTGAGGTATGATAACTCATTCATCATCGAGCAATATAGCCCGCATCGGTTTGGTCGTCAATTTGGATTTTACCAGAACGTCCCCAGTTTTTTGGAGAGTGATATCTGTAGCACCTCTCTAGATGAAGGACTTAGATTTTGGAGGATTTACACACTGTATCGGTCAATGCCACGCGCGGCTTTTCCCCCAACGGGATATCTTGTGGAGAAGCTTTTCTCCACCAATTATATGTCTTGGTGGTAGAAAGCACATGGGAAGTTTCTCGAGGATAATTTACAAGATCTGGTAGACAATGTTGGGCTAAAATCTACTACTCCTTTAGGAGATGAAGATCAAGGCGTTGGAAGGACGCTCTCAAAAGTCAAAGAACCACATACTCCAATACCAAAAGTAGTTACACAACATAAGAAAAGGAAGCTTAAATTCTCAAAGGCAACTTTGAAAGAGGTGGTGTGCACTTCAATAGATATAGAGAAACACCCTCCAGTTCTTCCATTTAGCACGCGATTTGTAAGGATCCAACAGGCCTTTTTACTTTCTAGAACCTCGTTCCCCTAAATAAGACGTCCCATACTTGATTTTACTAATTTATGACTTGTGAGGATGGGTAGTTCAAAATTTGGAAGAGTGTGGGTTGAAATTGGAACACTTGATTCCTTAAGGTTGGCTTAAAAGACCAAGTTTGACTTTGGTCAACATTTTGAGTAAATGACCTCGGAATCGAGATTTGACAGTCCAATAGATTCGTATGATGATTTTGGTTTGGGTGTATGTTCAGATTGGGTTTTGGATGACCCAGGGGCATTTCGGCGCCTAATAGTGAAAGTTGGCAATTTGAGCAAATTCCATAAGTTTGGGTTAAAATGGATTTTTACATTCAAGGCGTCCGTTTTGGGATTTTGAGCCTGGGAATAGCTCTTTATGGTGATTCTGTACTTAGGAGCGCATCCGGAAGTGGATTCGGAGGTCCGTAGGTCGTTTCGGAGTCATTTGACGAAAAGTTAGAACTTGAAGTTTTTGGAAAGTTTGACCGAGGGTGGACTATTTGATATCAGGTTTGTATTTCAGTTCCAAAAGTTGGAGTAGGTCCGTAATCTCATTGTAGACTTGCACGCAAAGTTTGGCGTCATTCCGAGTTGATTTGATAGGAATTGACCGCGCGGAAGTGTTTTAGAAGTTCTTAGAGTTCATGAGTACATTCATGCATTTTGGCGTCCAATTAGTGGTTTTTGATGTTATTTCGGTGTTTCGATCGCACGAGCAATTTTATATGATGTTGTTAGACTTGTGCGAGTATTCGGTGTGGAGCCTCGAGGGCTCGAGTGAGTTTCGGACCTGTGGAAGGAGTTGAAAATACACCAGATTTTCTGGTGTTCTTGGCACTAGTTGCAGGTCCGGCAAATGCAAGAGATTGTTCGCAAATGCGAACCTCACATTTGCGATGATGGCTTCGCAATTGCGATGAAGCCCGACCCAGGCAGTGTTCGCACTTGCGACACTTATGCCGCATTTGTGATCCCAGCAGAAGTCGCATTTGCGACTCTTTGATCGCATTTGCGACCCCAACTGCTGAATCCCAGGCTTCGCATTTGCGAACCTGGTGTCACAAATGCGACATCAGAGGATTGTGTCCAGCTCTTTTAATGCGGGACTTAGGCCATTATTTCATTTCACTTCATCCTCTTAGGAGATTTTTGGAAGAGGATTTTCACCTAGCACTATGAGGTAAGTAATTTCTACACAACATGAGTTAAGTATATAGGTTATGGGTTGATTAACATGTAAAAATTAGGGAAAATCAATAATTTAGATGAAAACCTAGGTTTTGATAAAATGATATTTGACCACGAAATTAGTTATGGAACTTAGTAAAAATTATATATTGTGTTCCTAAGGTAATGGGTAACAAATTTCTTCGAAAATTTCCAAAATTCGAGCATGCGAGCCCGGGGTGAATTTTAGGAATCTTGCAATTCGGGTTGGGTGATCACTTCAATAGTAGAATATGAACTTTTGAGCATATATTCATTAGTTTATGTAATGTTTGATTAGTTTCGAGTCGTTTGGCACCGAATTTGGAGGTTTGAGCGCATTCTTGAGTTGGGAAGTAGGCTTCGAGACGAGGTAAGTCTCTTTTCTAACCTTGTAAGAGGGACTTAACCCCATAGGTGAATTATATAAATGTTAGTACCTATTTGTGGGGGCTACATACGCACGAGGTGACGAGAGTCCGTACGTAGGTACTAGTATGCTGTTGTCCGGGTAGTTTAGGATCCGTATCATGCTATAGTTGGAATGTTTGCGTCCTTACATATAATCATTTAAGCCATGTTAGAAATTTACAAAAAGAACTGTATAAGGTTAACTTCCTTACTTGAAGGTTTGTATGAGATACTTGACTGTAAATGAGAAACTTGTGTTTTCTTGAAAATAACTGTTATTTGTGGATAGGGCCGAGCACCTCGCTAGTAAATAGATGCATCTATGGTTTGCGTTGTTCGACCCTCCGGCAGATCACAGTTCAATATCATGTTGCACGTGTTAATTATTTGGAACTCTCCGTGATTATACTGCCTAAATGCCTTGAAATATAAGTTGTTAAATGATATGACTAAAATTGAAATTATATTTGTGAAAGAAGAACTTGTTGCTTACTGTTATCGAACTGTCAGTATTATTCATGATATCCATGCTAAGCATAAGACTTTAGCTATATCATTGTTAGCCCTAGTAAGTGTCAAGTCGACCCCTCGTCACTACTTCTTCGAGGTTAGACTGGATACCTAATGGGTATATATTGTTTATGTAGTCATACTACGCTTCTTTACTTAATTGTACAGGATCTGAGGCAGGTGCATCTAGTTACCCGTCCGTCACGCGTAGTTGATACCCACTTCGAGACTTTACGGTGAGCTGCCTTTCGAGACGATCTGCAGCAGTTGGAGTCTTTCTTATGTTTTACTTTTCTGTCTATTATCTCTCAGACAGTAGGCTAGCTGTATTCTTTTTTATATTCTACTAGATTGCCCACACACTTGTGACACCAGGTCTTGGCACACTCACTAGTAGACTATGATTTTTGGGTTGTCTTACATGATTCCTAGTAGACTACCGCTTATTTATGTTTCACTCCAAATCTCTAAATCTTTTTCAACGAATAAGGAAAATGTTATTACTTAATAATTTATTTAAATGGGAAACGACTAGTTGATCGGTGTTGGCTTGCCTAGCAATGGTGCCGGGCGCCATCACTGCCTAAAATGGAAATTAGGTCGTGACAACATGGTATCAGAGCACTAGGTTCACCTTGGTCTCACAAGTGATGGGCAGGCCTAATAGAGTCTTGCGGATCGGTGCGAAGGCATCCACACTTATCTTTGAGAGGCTATAGGGTGTTAGGAAACTACTCTTTATTCATCTTCTATCGTGCAGTTGATAGTATACTAAGTTTCTTCCTTCTATTCTCTCACAGATGGTGAGAACGTGTACAGCTCACATTCCGGACCCACGAGGAGCTGCTCCCCCCATCACTAGAGGCCGAGGCAAAGGCCAGGAGAGGGCACCGGCCCGAGGTTGGGGACGAGAGCGTTCTAGAGTTGCCCCAGTTGCACTGCCAGTAGATTCAGTAGAGGATCCCATCATTGAGGAGAGGGGCGAGGTGCCCGCAATAGAGCCTACCCCGGCAGATTTCATGGAAGCACCGGGCTTTCAGGAGGTCATAGGCTATATGCTGCGGTTCATGGATTCTATGACCTAGGCTAGTTTATTTCTAGCAGACCCAGCCACATCCCAAGCGGGAGAGAAAGCACAGACTCCTACTGCTCAGGCTCCTGGGCATGCAGCTGTAGTGTATCAGACTCTGGGTGCACTACCTGCGGATGGGGCCCAACCAGTTGTAGCAGTGGCACTTGAGCCTAGACCAGCTGCGGACGGCAATCCACAGAAGTTATTGGACAGATGGACTAGGATACACCATCCTGTCTTAGGAGGGGAGCGTCATGAGGATGCCAAGGATTTCATTGATAGGTGCAGGGACGACTACACAACATGAGGATATTGGAGTCTCATGGGGTTGATTTCACTACTTTCCAACTAGAGGGTAGGGCCTGTAGATGGTGGCAGTCTTGTCTTCTTGGAAGACCAGCAGGTTCTCTTCCCATGGCTTTGGGCCAGTTCAAACAACTTTTCTTGGATAAGTATATTCCACCCTCCAAGAGGGAAGAGTTACGATATCAGTTTGAGCATCTTGAGCAGGTTCAGTTGTCAATGACCGACTATGAGGCGAGGTTTTCTGAGTTGTCCCGCCATGAACTTATGATACTTCCTACTGATGCAGAGACAGTGCAGAGGTTTGCTGCAGGTTTGCACTCCGGTATTAGGGCTAACATGGCCCGAGAGTTTGAGATGGGGACTTCTTATCAGTTGGTAGTGGAGATTGCTCTGAAGATTGAGGGCTATCGTCAGAAAGGTAGAGAGCAGATGCAGTAGGACAAGAGGGACCGTTTCTCTAGTGACTTTAGAAGTGCTCCAGTTAGGGGCAGGGGTTAGTTTGGGAGGGGTCAGCCTAGGAGGCCCGCATATTCAGCACCACCACCTCCTCGTGGTGCTCCGGCGCGGCCCTAGTTCAGCGTCATACCAGAGAGTTCTTACCGCCCACCAGCCATCCAGGGTTCCTCCAGTGGGTACTCAGGCCACCAGGGTTCTTCCAGCTCCTACTTCAGTGCCATGCTGGAGAGTTCATACCGCCCACCGGCTATTTAGGCTTCTTCTAGTAGGTCTACAGGCCATCAGGGTCAGACATCAGGGCAGCAAATCATCGCTCCGAGGGGTTGTTTCGAGTGCGGAGATCTGGATCACATGAGGAGATTCTGCCCCAGGCTTCGGGGCAAGGCAGTGTAGCAGGGTCAACAACCCATGATTACAGCACCGGTTGTCCGGCCACCCAGAGGCGGAGGGCAGGCTGCTAGGGGCCGTCCTAGAGGTGGAGGCTAGACAGGGGGAGGTCAGCCAGCTATTACTCAGTCAGGTGGAGGCCCAGCCAGTCGGTGCTCCAGCCAGATTGCATGCTTTTCCGGCTAGACCAGATGCATTGGCCTCAGATGACGTGATCATAAGTATTATTTCCGTATGCGGTAGGTATACTTCGGTATTATTTGATCCAGGGTCTACCTATTCATATGTATCATCTCTGTTTGCTCATTTCCTAGATATTCCTCATGAGTCTTTAGGCACTCCTGTTTGTGGGTCCACTCCTGTGGGCGATTTGGTGGTTGTGGATCGGATCTATCGGTCCTGTGTGGTCACATTCTGTGGTTACGATACTAGAGCGGACCTCCCGTTACTTGATATGACCGACTTTGAGGTCATCCTTGGCATGGACTGGTTATCCCCATATCACGCCCTCCTAGATTGCCATGCCAAGATTGTTACATTAGCTATGCCAGAGTTGCCGAGGTTGGAGTGGAAGGATTCCTCCGTTAGTACATCTAGTCGGGTCATCTCTTTTCTGAAGGCTCGACATATGGTCGAGAAGGGTTGTTTGGCTTATCTAGCTTATGTTCGGGACACCACCGTAAAGTCTCCGATGATTGATTCAGTGCCAGTAGTCCGGGAATTTACCGATGTATTTCCTTCTGACCTTCCAAGCATGCCACCGGATCGTGATATTGATTTCTGTATTGATTTGGCTCCAGGTACCCAGCCCATACCTACCCCATCATACCGTATGGCTCCGAAAGAGTTGAAGGAGCAGCTTGAGGAGTTGTTAGCAAAGGGGTTTGTGATACCAAGTGTATCACCTTGGGGTGCACCAGTGTTATTTGTGAAGAAGAAAGATGGGACTATGCGGATATGCATTGATTACCGCCAGTTGAACAAAGTTACCATCAAGAACAAGTACCCATTGCCGTGCATTGATGATTTGTTTGACCAGTTGCAGGGTGCTAGGGTGTTCTCTAAGATCGACTTGTGGTCAGGGTATCATCAGTTGAAAATTCGGGACTCAGATGTCCCGAAGACTGCTTTCCGTACTAGATATGGCCATTATGAGTTCCTAGTGATGTCCTTCAGCTTGAGTAATGCCCCGGCGACGTTTATGGATTTGATGAACAGGGTGTTTGAGCCTTATATTGATTTGTTTGTCATTGTCTTCATTGATGACATTTTGATCTACTCACGTAGCTTGGGGGAGCACGAGCAGCATTTGAGGGTGGTGCTTCAGACATTGCGAGAACAGAAGCTATATGCTAAGTTCTCCAAGTGTGAGTTTTGGCTAGAGTCTATGGAATTCTTGGGACATGTTCTGTCAGGTGAGGGTATTAAGGTGGATCCTCAGATTGAGGTAGTTCAGAGTTGGCCACGTCCCACTTCAATGACCGAGATCAGGAGTTTCCTGGGATTAACAGATTATTGTCGCCGGTTCATGCAGGGCTTTTCATCCATTGCAGCACCTTGGACTAGATTGACTCAGAAGGGTGCTCCATTCCGTTGATCTGATGATTGTGAGACGAGCTTTCAGAAGCTCAAGACGGCTTTGACTACAACACTAGTTCTAGTGTTGCCTTCCGGTTTGGGGATGTATACAGTGTATTGTGATTCTTCATGCGTTGGCTTGGGTTGTGTATTGATACAGGAGGGGCAAGTTATTACATATGATTCACGTCAGCTGAAGATTCATGAGAAGAATTACCCTGTGCACGACCTAGAGTTAGTCGCGATTGTTCATGCTCTTAAGATATGGAGGCATTACCTGTATGGGGTGTCATGTGAGTTTTATATTGATCATCGCAGCTTACAGCATTTGTTCAAGCAAAGGGATCTTAATTTGAGGCAGCGTAGATGGCTTGAGTTACTGAAGGATTATGACATCACCATTCTTTATCATCCGGGCAAGGCAAATGTGGTCGTGGGTGCCTTAAGCAGGAAGGCGGAGAGCATGGGTAGCTTGGCATTCATTTTAGCAGAGGAGAGGCCACTAGCTTTGGACATTCAGTCTTTGGCTATAGACTTGTGAGGTTGGATAATTCAGAGCGCAGTCGAGTTCTTGCATGTGTTGTTGCCCAGTCTTCGCTATTGGGGCAGTTCAAGGCTCGCAGTTTGATGATCCGCACTTGGCAGTTCTCAGAGAGATGGTACTATAGGGTAGTTCCAAGGAGGTTTCTATTGGCGAGGATGGTGTTCTACGACCCTAGGGTCGCCTATGTGTTTCTAATGTCGATGGTTTAAGGGAAAAGATTCTAGAGGAGGCTTACAACTCTCGGTATTTTATTCAGTCAGGTGCGACGAAGATGTATCGTGACCTGAGACAACATTATTGGTGGCGGCGGATGAAAAAAGACATAGTGGAGTATGTAGCGAGGTGTCTAAATTGCCAGCAGGTCAAGTATGAGCACCAGAGGCCAGGTGGCCTACTTCAGCAGATGACTATACCTGAGCGGAAATGGGAGCACATCACTATGGACTTCGTAGTTGGATTGCCACAGACCTTGAGGAAGTTTGATGCAGTTTAGGTCATTGTCGACAGGTTGACCAAGTCGGCACACTACATTCCGATTGTGACTGTTACTTCAGATAAGTTGGCCCAGATTTATATTCGGGAGATAGTCCGGTTGGACGGTGTGCCTGTTTCCATCATATCAAATAGAGGCCCTCAGTTTACTTCACATTTATAGAGAGCCGTAGAAAGTGAGTTGGTGAACCGTGTAGAGCTCAGCACAACATTTCATCCGCAGATCGACGGGTAGTCAGAGCGGACAGTTCAGATCTTGGAGGACATGCTCAGGGCATGTGTGATTGGCTTTGGAGGGCAATGGGATCAGTTCTTGCCCTTGGCCGAGTTTTCTTACAATAACAGTTATCAGTCCAACATCGAGATAGCTCTATTTAAGGCTTTATATGCTCGGCGATGTCATTCTCCCATCGGGTGGTTTGAGCTTGGCGAGGTTAGGTTATGTGGCACTAATCTGGTGAAGGATGCTTTGGAAAAGGTAAAGTTGATTCAGGAGCGACTTCGCACCGCACAGTCCAGAAAGAAGAGCTACGCGGATTAGAAGGCGCGGGATGTATCATTTATGGTCGGCGAGAAGGTTATCTTGAAAGTTTCACCGATAAAGGGTATTATGAGATTCGGGAAGAAGAGCAAGTTCAGCCCAGGTTTATAGACCCATTTGAGGTGTTGAGGCGAGTTGGGGAGGTTGCTTATGAGCTTGCTTTACCTCCCAGCCTATCAGGAGTTCATCCAATTTTTCACGTGTCTATGCTCTGGAGGTACCACGCCGACTTATCACATGTGTTAGATTTCAGCACTATCCAGCTAGATGAGAGATTGGGTTACGAGGAGGAGCCAGTTGCCATTGTTGCTAGACAGGATCGCCAATTGAGATCCAAGAGGATTTCGGCGGTAAAAGTTCAGTGGAGGGGACAACCAGTCGATGAGGCGACCTGGGAGTCCGAGGAAGTCAGGCGGAGCAGATATCCGCACTTATTTAGCACTTTAGGTATGAATCTAAACCCGTTCGAGGACGAACATTTGTTGAAAAGGTGGAGAATGTAACCACCCGGCCGGTTTGCTTTCTAGAACCTCGTTCCCCTAATAAGACTTCCCATACTTGTTTATATTGATTTATGACTTACGGGGATGGTAGTTCGGAAATTGGAAGAGTATGGGTCGAAATCGGAACACTTGGTTCCTTAAGGTTGGCGTAAAAGGCCAAGTTTGACTTTGGTCAACATTTTGAGTAAATGACCTCGGAATCGAGATTTGATGGTTCCAATAGGTCCGTATGATGATTTCGGACTTGGGCGTATGTTCGGATTGGGTTTTGGATAACCGGGGGCATTTCAGCGCCTAATAGTGAAAGTTGGCAATTTGAGCAAATTTCATAAGTTTGGGTTGAAATGGACTATTACATTCTAGGCGTCCGTTTGGGATTCCGAGCCTGGGAATAGCTCTGTATGGTGATTTTGGACTGAGGAGCGCGTCCAGAAGTGGATTCGGAGGTCCGTAGGTCGTTTCGGAGTCATTTGGCGAAAAGTTAGAACTTGAAGTTTTTGGACAGTTTGACCGAGGGTGGACTATTTGATTTCGGGTTTGTATTTCAGTTCCAAAAGTTGGAGTAGGTCTGTAATCTCAGTTTAGACTTGCACGAAAAGTTTGGCGTCATTCCAAGTTGATTTGATAGGAATCGGACGCGCGGAAGTGTTTTAGAAGTTCTTAGAGTTCATGAGTAAATTCATGCATTTTGGCGTCCAATTCGTGGTTTTTGACGTTATTTCGGTGTTTCGATTGCGCGAGCAAGTTTTTATGATGTTTTTAGACTTGTGTGAGTATTCAATGTGGAGCCCCGAGGGCTCGGGTGAGTTTCGGGCATGTGGAAGGAGTTGAAAACACACCATATTTTCTGGTGTTCTTGGTACCAGTTGCAAGTCTCGCAAATGCAAGAGATTGTTCGCAAATGTAAACCTCGCATTTGCGATGATTGCGATGAAGCCCGACCCAGGCAGTGTTCGCATTTGCGACACTTATGCCACTTTTGAGATCCCAGCAGAAGTCACATTTGCGACTCTTTGGTCGCATTTGCGACCCCAACAGCTGAAGCCCAGGCTTCGCATTTGCAAAGCTTTTGTCGCATTTGCGACCCTCGCATTTGCGAACCTGGTGTCGCAAATGCGACATCAGAGGGTTGTGTCCAGCTCTTTTAATACAGGACTTAGGCCATTATTTCATTTCACTTCATCCTCTTAGGCGATTTTTGGAGCTTTTGGAAGAGGGTTTTCACCTAGCACTTTAAGGTAAGTAATTTCTACAAAACATGAGTTAAATACATAGATTATGGGTAGATTAACATGTAAAAATTAGGGAAAATTAATGGTTTAGATGAAAATCTAAGTTTTGATAAAAAATGATATTTGACCACGAAATTAATTATGGAACTTAGTAAAAATTATATATTGTGTTCCTAAGGTTATGGGTAAAAAATTTCTTCGAAAATTTCCAGAATTTGAGCATGCGGGCTCGGGGATGAATTTTAGGAATCTTGCAATTCGGGTTGGGTAATCACTTTAACAGTGGAAATATAAACTTTTGAGCATAAATTGATTAGTTTATATAATGTTTGATTAGTTTCGAGTCGTTTGGCATCGAATTTGGAGGTTTGAGCACATTCTTGAGTTGGGAAGTAGGCTTCGAGATGAGGTAAGTCTCCTTTCTAACCTTGTAAGAGGGAATTAACCCTATAGGTGAATTATATAAATGTTTGTACCTATTTGTGGGGGCTACGTATGTACGAGGTGACGAGAGTCCGTACGTAGCTACTAGTATGCTATTGTCGGGGTAGTTTAGGATCCGTATCATGCTATAATTGAAATGTTTGCGTCCTTACTTCCTAATATAATCATTTAAGCCATGTTAGAAATTTACAAAAAGAACTGTATAAGGTTAACTTCACTTACTTGAAGGTTTGTATTAGATACTTGACTGTAAATGAGAAACTTGTGTTTTCTTGAAAAACTGTTATTTGTGGATCGGGCCGAGCGCCTCGATAGTAAATAGATGCATCTATGGTTCGCGTTGTTCGACCCTCCGGCAGATCACAGTTCAATATCATGTTGGACCAGGCTGTACGACCTCGGCATAATTGCACGTGTTATTATTTGGAACTCTTCGTGATTTATACTGCCTAAATGCATTGAAATATAAGTTGTTAAATGATATGACTGAAATTGAAATTATATTTGTGAAAGAAGAACGTGTTACTTCCTGTTATCGGATTGTCTGTATTATTCATGATATCCATGCTTAGCATAAGACTTTAATTATATCATTGTTAGCCCTAGTAAGTGTCAAGTCGACCCCTCGTCACCACTTCTTCCAAGTTAGACTGGATACTTGTTGGGTACATATTATTTATGTACTCATACTACGCTTCTTTACTTAATTGTACAGGATCTGAGGCAAGTGTATTTAGTTACCCGTCCGTCACGCGTAGTTGATCCCCGCTTCGAGACTTTATGCTGAGCTGCCTTCCGAGACGATCTGCAGTAGTTGGAGTCTTCCTTATGTTTTACTTTTCTGTCTATTATCTCTCAGACAGTAGGCTAGCAGTATTCTTTTGTATATTCTACTAGATTGCCCACACACTTGTGACACCAGGTTTTGGCACACTCACTAGTAGACTATGATTTTTGGGTTGGTACATGATTCCGGTTAGTACTTATTGCTTCCGTTTATTTATGTTCCACTCCAAATCTCTAAATCTTTTTCAACGAATAAGGAAAATGTTATTACTTAATAATTTATTTAAATGGGAAACCACTAGTTGATCAGTGTTGGCTTGCGTAGCAATGGTGCTGGGCGCCATCACGACCTAAAATGGAAATTGGGTCGTGACACAATTCCTCAAGATACACGCCAGAGTACCAATGAAGATCAAAATTGGACAAGGAAACGGCCTAACCCAGTACAGATCGTAGAGGTTCCAAGTGTTGATAGTCCCTCTAGAATGCATACATCTTGTAACAAAGAGGTAAAATACAATCACCTCGCCTTTTTCCTTCTTTTTTTTTGAACGAATAGCTTTACTAAAAATTACTTACTTTCTTTACTTTTTCTTATGCAGTTAAATGCTGTTGGGCATCCGATGGTATCCCCACATGACAAGCCGCAAGTGAGTGATGAATCTATCAGTGGGCCTACGTATAAGGTGAAGACATCTTCAAAGGCATTATCTCTTCCTATGACAAAGCCCTAAAAAGACAAACTCCAAATGGGATAACTTTCCACCAATGACAAATGCAGCAGTATCTATTTTTGAAGGAAAGTGCATTGTCTTTAGTCGCAAAAAAGAATTTATTTTGGGACTTTGGGAAGATATTTGCAATCGGCTCCCCAAAACTCGTGCAAAATTGCTCTCATCTTATAGGGAGCAAATCACTGAGATTTTCCAGGATATAAGAAAGACAGATATTTTCTTTCTCCATTAGAGTGTTTACTAGATTCTCTTTTTGAGCTTGCTGCTTCATATGACCAAGAGCGATCCAATCTGGCTGATAAGATGAGTGAAGATGAGAAGCTAGAGCTGATTTTCAAAGCTAAGGAGCATCTCGAATCGTTCAAACTTGAAGCAAGTGAGAAAGCCAAAAAAGTTTCCTCTAGTGAAATGAAATTGAAGAGAGCTGTGAAGAAGTTGCAGACATTACAACATGAGAGGAAAAATCTCGAAGGTGTTATAGAAGCGACTCAAAAGGAGGTTGATGAGATTCAAGCAAAAGTTTCAGCTACCGAGACTGAGGTCTCTTCATATGACAACATAAATTTACTGACTGTTGATGATTCGGCCAATCTGGAGGAGAAGAAGAAGAACCTGGAGACTAGCTGTCAAGAATTGATCAACTACAAGTTCTGTTTAGATTAGGCTATTAGCATTATCTCCCC
The DNA here is from genome assembly GCF_001879085.1 of Nicotiana attenuata. Classification (NCBI taxonomy): domain Eukaryota; kingdom Viridiplantae; phylum Streptophyta; class Magnoliopsida; order Solanales; family Solanaceae; genus Nicotiana; species Nicotiana attenuata. The sequence goes on from NW_017672487.1 coordinate 63,729, forward strand.
TTTTATCTTTATGTTAGATTGACCTAGTGGATATTTATTTCATCTTAAATAAGATTGCTTCTTTTTCTCTATACATTGTCCGACTTTTATCTGTGTCACATAATTTTCAGCTTTACGCGCTTGTAACAAAAGATACATATCTTGTCGTGGGAGAGTCTAAATAACGAACCGTTTAATTTTTCAAAAATTAGACTTCAATATCTAAAACATATCCAAAAAATGAATCAAACACCTTTAGAATCGCCCTAGATAATATTTCGAAACCAACTTTAGATTTCACTATGTTGACAATTTCAGATTTGTGCAGTTTCACAAAAAAAATTGGTGTAGAAAAGTCAAAATCATGAACCGTTTGATCTTTTGGAAACTTAACATATAAATATATAACATATCTAAAATGCAATATTTAATGCCTTAAGTATAGTTTCAGATAATAGTTCGAAATTAATATTAAATTCTGACACACTAACGATTTTAGATTTGCGCGTCTTCACCAAAAGTTTTGTATATTGATGTAGGGACGTCGAAATCATGAACGTTTGATTTCTTGGAAATTAAACTTCAAAATCTAAAACATATCCAAAATGTAAAAATTAATACCTTAAGGATAGTTTCAGATGATAGTAGTCGACTTTGGTTTCTGATATGCCGACAGTTCCAAATTAGCGCGACTTCACCAAATTTTGTTGTATCTTGGTGTGGAAGCCTCGATATCACAAAACCTTTTTAATTGCCAGAAATTGAAATTCAAGAGCTCCATTCTCACCAAATATCTTGGGTTCAAGTCTCACTGAATTTGAAATGTCGTTCCAGGTAATCTTCGTTCTTATACTTATGTTCCCTTCTAATGCCTCTCTTTCTTCCCCCCTTTTTTTCTAGGGCAAAGAACGGATTTGGAGAGCAAATAAAAAACTTGAAGTTTGTTTGGCGAACATGAAGGCTTAGTGAATCCCCAGACTTCAATGCAAATGCTTGGCAGACTTCTAAAAGATATTAGTCATTTCATTGAAGACACCAATTTACCATAGCGGCTTCCCCCCCCCCCCCCCCTAAATCAAATGGGATCCAAGATTAACAGAAGAATGACATCTCAGCTCGATTTTCAGGTGCTGATTGAATGGATTACATTCCAACGTACTTCACTCGGACAACGATTGGGAGATTATATATCTTTTGAACTTATGCAACTGAACTCATAATGAAACTCTAAGCTGCATGCATACCTCAGTGAAGAGGATCGAGTCATATCGTAGTTCAGAATGGGTGATTTTTTTTTATGTCCTAACTTTTGCGTAAGCCGTCTCTTTCGAGGTTTTCAACCTAGTGGACTTTTTTTTTGGGTCGTACAGAGTTTAGAATCATGCGGTCTAGGAGTGTAGGAAGCTGAAGTTTAGGCTCATGTGTCAAGGAGCATACCAAATTCAAGGATAATACTTCTTCAAGAACTTGCCATTGATAGGGCCGATTCTCATGCCATCTGCATCAACCAGCTTGTAAGCCCCACTTGAATAAGCTTCTTGCACGACATATGACACCATCCTATTTTAAAGTAAACTTCCCTACATGTTTATGGGAAGTAATAATGGGTCTTCTTATGGCAAGGACTTGATCTTCTACTTGAAAAGATCTTGGGCGAACTCTTTTATTGAAGGCGCGAGACAATCGAGCTTGATAATATTCAAGACTCTGTTGAGCTTCCAGCCTCTTCTCATCAATAGACTCCAACTCTGCTAATCGAAGTCGAGCATTTTCTTCATCAGTGATCCCTTCTTGAATAGCTAATCGTAATGAAGGTATTTTACGCTCGAGGGGAAAGACGGCTTTGACTCCATTAACGAGTGAATAAGGGGTCGCTTGTGTTGGTGTGCGGTGAGTTGTTCTATATGCCCACAGAGCTTCTTCCATACGGTCATGCCAATCTCGTTTGGACTTGGAGATGACTTTCTTTAACAAGTTGCATAGTGTCTTGTTGAATGCCTCAGCTAGACCATTGGCAGCAGCATTATACATAGAAGTGTTACGTTCAAAGCCAAAGAGTTCACCAATCTTGTTCATCAACCTATTTTCGAACAGTTTGCCATTATTCGTTATTATGTAACGAGGAATGCCAAAATGATAGATACTGTTTACTCGGATGAAACTTGCAAAATTTTCCTTCTTTACTTCCTTAAGAGCAATAGCTTCAGCCCATTCTGAGAAGTAGTCAGTTGCAGCCAAGATGTATAGGTTCCAACCAGAGGATTTTGGCAGTGTTCCAACAACATCCAATCCCCAAGCGTCAAAAGACCAGGATGCAACAGTTGGGTGCAACACTTTAGAAGGTTGATGAATAAAATTCACATGGAATTGACAAGCCTTGCATCTTCGAGCAATATTTTTGTTACACCCCATGTTTTCGTACGTTAGAGTATCCGTAAGTCAATTGATGTAAGCTCAGAAATGAGATCAACTTTGAAAGTTCATAAAGTAAGTTAATCATTTTACAATGGAGGTTACAAATATTTAAGATCATGAATACCAAGTACTAAGAGGGTTTGAAGGCTTCGAAGCTAAATGAATTGAAGAAAATAAGTTTCATCAAAAGTCGACAAGTTGGAAATGTTATAACATGTACTTTTGGGGTGAGACTAGGGTGCTTAACCTTATAAGGAGATTATGTTATGAGTTATTTTAGCCGTACGATAGTCGTGTGTCATGTTTTGAAGTCAAGCGAGTTGTGAAACAAAAGTTGGAAAAGGTCATCTCAAGTTACATTAAAAAATATGGTGAAATTTAGGTAAAATGTAGCTGAGCATTTCTCCCAATGTACTTGGGATTATGGGATGATCTACCTACCAAATTGAAGATCTACGAGTCTAGTTTCCAACGGATTAAATCATTAATTGATACAACATTTGAGTAGAGAGATATTTACATTTTTGCGAGACTACGCAAAATGGTAGGTGACAAGTAGGTGCATCACCTACTTGCCAAAAGGAGAGGCCACAATTAAAAGCCCTAAAGTCGGCCAAGAGGGGTGTTTTATGGACATATTAACTCATTTAATTCACTTATTTCTCAGACCAAAAATCAGATTGAACCCTGCACCTCCTCCCCAAAAATCTCACACAAACCCTAGGGTATTACGGGTGTTACAACGTGATTCTAGTGCTGAAAAGTCCGGACAGCTTGCTAGTTTCTCTTTCTTCTTCTTGTAGCCGCGTTGAAGAACTGATTTTTGATGAAGAAGGACCAGGTTTCGTGGTTTATACTCAGTACAAGGTAAGGTTATGCTTAACTCGCATTCCGATAAAGAATAGACCTAGCGAGTTTCGAAAGAGTGATATGTTGTTTGTTCTTGTGTCATGGTTGGCTGGTTGTGAACCTATATTTAATTTGAATTCATGGCTGGTTTATTGGATAAGAGGTATAATTATGTACTTTTGGTTGTGTTTCTCAATTTGAAAGAAAAGACAAGTCGAAACGTGTTTAAGTAAACTGAAAAATTAATGTTGAGTTGCTGAACTTGTGGGACTGTTTTGTGGGCTGTTTCGTGTTGCTATTGGGTTGTCTCTTTTGCTACTGTTTCTATGGAGTTGAGAGGAGGAAGGGTGTGGAGAAACATCACATAATGGTAGGGTTGTTTGCTGGTCGTTCGTCGTAACATTTTCGGATTGTTTGACACTATTATTGTTGTCGTGTTGTGTATGAAGTGATAGGGGTATGTTGGGCTGTTTGGTGATTGTTTTTACTTGTGTGAAGTCATATATATAGGGGAGGTTCTGTCCGTTTCATCGTAAAATAGGTTGTGGTCAATACATAATAGTTACGATGCTTAAACGATAACGACAATATCATTTCTCTTATTGTAGACTAAAGAGTCGTGACATTTGCATAGCTTGAGGTTGGGCAATACATATACAAGGTAGGTGAGGCTATCCCTTTCCTTCTTATGAATTAATTCAATTGTACATAATGCTATGAACGAGCTTCCAAAGATACTCTACTCTTAGAAGCTAGCAGTACTTACATTGTTTCCCTTCTTATGGAACAATTGATGTTGAGGTTGCTTCTCTTATTCTTATGTTATCAATGTTGTTGGTACTTCCTGATTCTTATAAGATTCTTGATGAAGAGTATTCCTTATAACGTGTACGGAGAATATCGACCTTACGTCACTCCGAAAGGTTTAGAATATGATTCCAATGAGTCCTACATGCATTATATATATATATATATATATCTATTTTACTCTACCGAGCCGCGCTATAGTCGGCCGGGTACGGCACCTATTGTGCAACCACTGATCAGTTAGGTTTACCGAGCTCCACGTGGCCGGGTACGATTCTACCGAGCCTTATGATGGCCGAGTACGTTTTTACCAAGTCCTCTTTGAGGCCGGGTACGATATGATGATGATGATGCCCACAAAGACAAATGTTTTAAAAGTTTATGTATATATATGTATTATGCATTTCATATCAGTAGCCCCCAGAGTTACTCAGATGTTACAAGTTGTATATCCTCTATCTCTCTTTACATTACTATTCTTGTTTATGCTTTCCTGCCTTACATACTCAGTACTTTATTCGTACTGACGTCCCTTTTGCCTGGGGACGCTGCATTTCATGGCGCAGGTCCCGATTGATAGTTTGACAGTCCTCCAAGTAGACTATCAGCTCAGCGGAAGTGTTGGTGCACTCCACTTGCTCCAGAGTTACCAAGTATGCTTTGGATAGGTATTGATTGGTATGGCGAGGCCCTGTCCCGACCTTTATGATTTTATGTACTCTTAGAGGCTTGTAGACAGATGTCAGGTGTATGGATACTTGTATGGCCTTGTCGGCCTATGTTTTGAGTTTACAAATGGTCATGTCGGCCTTATAGGCCCGTACGTCACATGTATAAGTTTGTATATCATGTTGGGTCGTCATATGTTGAGTATTGAGGGGTTTTCTGGCTCATTTACCCATGATAGTATGATAAGAAAGATACGCTACGTTGGTACTCGGTTGAGTAAGGCACCGGGTGCCTGTCGCGGCCTTTTGGTTTGGGTCGTGACAATTTTACCATCGTTGGCCAATAATTTGCCATCCTTTTTATATGGAAGTAGAACTCTAGTCCAGACTGGTGTGACCCACGTACCCCAGAATGTGCTTCTCGCAAATCTTGGAGTGCTTCATCTTCTCCTAAGCATCACAAGAGTACTCCCTCAGATGATGTTCTATATAGAGTATCTTTGTAATAAAGGAAGCGAGGTGCACGACGGCAGATTTCAGTCCTTTTCCTCGGATTTTCTGGAAGTATCTCGTAGCTCGATAATGGGTTGTGGCCATTCTTCCTTCTCAGCTTCAGAAACAACGGCAATATGCTCGAGTTGTTTCTTCACTTTTACCCTCATTTGACGGCGGTACTACCCATTTTTCGCAGATAGTAACTTGCGCTTGATCAGGCAGGGTTAACGATGAAGCTAGGGCAGCTAAGGCATCAACCTTCTTGTTTTTTTTCCTAGGAACATGGTGAATAATCACATCACCAATCCATCCTATCAATTTCTTAGCATAATTATATTAAGGGCGTAGCTCAGGTTTCTTGACCTCGTAACTACCTAAAAGCTGATTGACCACTAACTGGGAATCACCAAAGACTTGCAATTGCAACTGTTTCATATCGACAGTCATTTCAAGCCCAAGTATTAATGCTTGATACTCAGCAACATTGTTGGAGCAGAGTTGTGTCAAAGTGAAGGAGTAGGGCAGAACGTCCCCTTAAGAAGTGACAAATACTACGCCAGCACCAACTCCTCCGCGATGTGCAGCACCATTAAAATACATCTTCCGTGGAGGTTGAACTTCAACGACCATTGCGTCCTCATCGGGTAGTTCATCAATTAGCTCCCAATCATCAGGTATAGGGTGATCTGCCAAGAAGTCCGCTAAAGCTTGTCCTTTTATAGCCTTTTGAGGGATGTACACAATTTCAAATTGTTGAAAGTGGAGGTACCACCTTGCTAGTCAATCACTAAGGACAGGTTTTGACATTACAAACTTGATGGGACTTTCCCTAGAAACAAGGCGAACGACATGAGCTTGAAAGTAGTGCTTCAACTTTCGAATTGAAAAGACTAGGGCCAAACATAACTTTTCGATTGGCGAATAATTCAGCTCATTTGGTGTCATCATCCTGCTCAAGGTAGTAAAGGGAGTTTTCTTTCCCCTCACTATTTTCTTGGGCCAACAGTGCTCGAACAGACCATTCTTGTGTCGAAATGTATAGTATTAACGACTTTTCAGGTATAGGGGCTGCCAAAACTAGAGGCTTCATCAAGTAAGTTTTAATTCTTTTAAAGGCATTGCTACAAGCTTGGTCCCACTTGAAAGGAACGCCTTTCTTCATGAGGCGACTGAATGGTTGGCACCTTCCAGCTAGGTTTGAGATGAATCTCCTAAGGTATGCTAGTTTTCCTTGTAGACTTTTTAATTCATGAATATCCCGAGGCTCAGGAATTTTCAAAATTGCATCTACTTTGGCTTGATCAATTTCGATCCCTCGATGCCGGACAATGAAACCAAGGAACTTTCTAGAAGTAATTCCAAAGGCACATTTCAATGGATTCATCCTAAGTTGGTACCTCCGGAGCAACTCAAAACACCATTCTCACGTCTTTCAAGTGGTCGCTCTTCTTTCTTGATTTTTCCACCAAGTCGTCAACATAGCATTCGACATTCGTGTGGAGAAGGTCATCAAAGACATTCTCCATAGATCTTTGGTAAGTAGCACTAGCGTTCTTCAAGCCAAAAGGCATTACCTTGTAGCAATAAATACCCTTTGGGGTACGGAATGCAGCAAGCTTTTCATCTTTTAGTGCCATGAGAATTTGGTTATAGCCCGATGAACTGTCCATGAAAGACATTGCCTCATAACTAGTTGTAGCATCGATCATCAACTCTGGAATAGGAAGCGGAAATTCATCTTTAGGACATGCATTATTGAGATCCCTGAAGTCAACACACACTCGAATCTGGCCATTCTTCTTTCTTACAGGGACAATACTTGAGACCCATGTTGGGTATTTAACTTCACGAATAAAGCAAGCTTCAATGAGTTTGTTAACTTCACTTTCAATCAAGGGAACCAAGTCCGTGCTAAAGCGCCTTTGATCTTGCTTAACAGGACGAGCACCATTCTTGACTGCAAGGTGATGGACTGCTACTTTAAGGTCCAAGCTAGGCATTTCTTTGTAACTCCAAGCAAAGACATCCTTAAACTCCTTGAGTAACTCCATATAAGTGCTTTCTTCGTCGACTTCTAGTAAAGCACTTAGATAAGTGGGCCTCGGTTCTTCGTCGGCGCCAAGGTTTATTTCTTTCAAAGTGTCAACTGTTGCCTTTACCCCTTCTTCAAGTTTAGGCGAAGCGTCCTTTGCGCCTTCATCTTCTTCAGGGTCCCATCGTTGAAGGATATGTGATAACACGGTTAAACATCCTCCAATTTCTCGTCATCCTCCATTAGAGATGAAACACCGTGCTCGCCTTGTCTACAAACATGATCAGAGGACCCACACTTTCTTCGTCTTCATCACGTTCATTAGTGTAGACCACAGTGTATGGCTTCACTTTTAGTACCTCATCACATGAAACCATGATTTTTGTTTGTCGCTCATTCTAGAAAGAACTAGACTTTGGAAATCCTTAGAGTTCTTCTGAATTTTGGGAGAAATGGATGTTCTTGTATTTTGATAATTTCTCTGGAACTTGTTCCCCTTCTTTAATGGACCCAATCTCTCAAATACTAAAGTCCTCACTGTTGGTTTTCCAAGTCGATCAAAGAATGAAGGTCTATTAGAACCGACAGATTCATCTTCCACAATGATATAATTGTTGTCCGCCCTTCTTATGGAGATGCGCACTGGTGACGGTTGCTTGTATCCCAAACCTTCACGTGGTTGCCTCGTAGCAGCTTTTGATGGGAGCTTCCCTAACTTTGATGGCTCATTGGGATTATATCCAGCCTTTACAGGTAACTTGTAAGTATTGGGATCAAAACCTTCATCTGTACGCTTTTTAGGGAGTGCCACATTCTGCATATTATTTTGTGCCACAAACCCTGCAAGCGGCATCGAGGACAACTTTACTACCTCAATTTGTTTGACCGGAAGAGTTAACCCCTTTAGCATGTTAGTTTGGAGATTAGATGATTCACCATCATCTTTCTTCTTTTTAGGGACATATTGGAGCGCAAGAGTTGCTTTTTTGCTGTAAGACACAATATCCCCTCTATAAGATTTAGTCGCATCAGGTTGTACCTCCTCAGTAATAGCTTTGGTTTTACCAGCAGTAACCTCAACTCTTTTAGTTGTGGGCTCGTCATGCTTGCTTTTCATGATATCATCAGCTTTTAGCTCCTTCACAATCTTGTTCTTCAAGTAGAACTTCGCATCGGCGAAGTGTGACTCAGCCTCGGTGAATGGCTCATCATCACTAACTATCTTCTTCTCGACTTCACCCTCGTAGTATTTCAAACATTGATGGTAGGTAGATGGAACTACTTTATTCTCATGTATCCAAGGCCTTCCAAGCAAGACGTTGTATGAAGTCATTGCATAGATCACATGCAGCCATGAACTTGATTGCATATCTTCAATGGTGATTCCCAACCTGATCACACTTATGGCTCTTTGTCCCCCTTGGTTGAATCCTTGGATCATCATACGACTTTCTGAGAGTTCGTTCATGGGAATACCAAGTTCTTTCATAGTATGAATTGGCAAGATGTTCACTGAGGATCCTCCATCACCAAAGTTCGATTTACCCTTTCATCACGTATATAGCCAACCAGTAACAATGAGCGGTTATGAAGAGAGTCACCTAGTAGAAGATCGTCATTTGTGAACGTAATTTTTTCCTCGCACGCATTAACTTCTTGAGGAATAGACTCAATGAGTTTTTCTGAAGGTGGTGCCAACAGTAGGTCATCACTCTTTTCTTCCCCTTTATCAGCATTGAAACAAGAGGCCTCAATACATCACGGGAAATCTTTATGCGAAACAAACATGGTAAGAAATCCTCTAAGGTCGCTGGATGTCGTGGCTTTTGATGGTGGTGCACCTCCATTTTTGCTTTTTCAAACGCCTAACTGGATTCTGTTTCATTGATCTTTTTACCATCATTTTCCTTGTTGGTTGTTCTATCGATTCTTTTCGTGGGATCCTTTTATGGCACCTACGACGAGTCACCAACGTCCAACCTTCATCATCATCAGGTTGATCGACTTCAACTTTGTTGTTCTCCAGTAATTCTTCATCTTTAATTTCTCTAAAACCACATAATTCATCCGGACTGAATGAGCCAAAGGTGATAGAGACTTGGTTTGCTCTTGCTTTCTCATATTCAAGCACGATCTTCTTTTCACAAGCCAAGTCCATAACTTTGTCCTTGAAGACAAAGCACTTCTCTAGAGGGTGGCTCATAAGTCGATGGTATTTGCAGTAATTTGGGTCATTCGTTTTACCAGCTTCATTTGGCCGCTTCATCTCCGGAAGCTCAATGTGATTTAACTCGAGGAGTTCTTCAAAAATTGCTGGCACATCAAATCTAGAAATGAGTACTCCTTCTCCTGCATTTCTTTTAGAGTCAACTTCCCACTTGGTTTATCTTGAAAAGAAGTGGATTGTGGATTTCGTACTTTGCTTCTTGCTCATCGTCGTTGTGAACTTCACAGGTGATGTGTTGACATTCATAGCTTCTTTATTTTCTAACCTGGGTACAAACTTGCTCCATTTCCTTACTTCTTGCTTGTCGTTCCCTTTGCGAGGCTTGTAGAGATGCAGCCTTTCGTTTCCAGCGGAGGCCATAACTCCATGTCATGGGCACGAGTCGCAAGATCTTCAAATGTGCTAGGCTTGATACCTTTCAAGATGTAGCAGAGTCCCCAATGCATGCCTTGGATGCACATCTCTATGCCAGAAGCTTCACTAAGTCTCTCTTTGCAGTTGAGGCTTGCATTCCTACAACGATTGATAAAGTCGATAACTGGTTCACCTTTTTGTTGACGAGTATTTAGAAGTTCTATCATACTCATAGTACGTCTCGTGCTATAAAAATGATTTAGGAACTCTTGCTCTAGTTGATCCCAGCTATTAATATATCCAGCCTCGAGGTCTGTGTACCAATCAAAAGCATTTCCTTTTAGCGGGCGAACAAACTGCTTGACGAGGTAATCTCCATAAGTCCCGACATTGTTGCACGTCTCAACGAAGTGCGCCACATGTTGCTTTGGAATACCTTTACCATCAAACTTTTGAAACTTTGGAGGTTGATAGCCAGTAGGCATCTTCAACAAATCGACCCTTGCAGTGTACGTCTTTGCATATGTAAGGGATGACTTGGCAGCAACTTCATACTTGTTCTTAATGGTTCCTTCAATGAACTCCTTCAGTTGATCGATTGGAATCATCCCTTCAAATGAGACAGGGATAGCCTTATCGAATGCTACTTGTCTTGGGGGAGAATCACTCTCCGGAACTTCTGGGAGCTTGCCAGGTTCGTGGGTGGATTCTTCTTCCATCAAGATTTCCACCCTATCTGTTAGCTTGTCGATTCTAGCATCTTGATTTTGCATGCATTTGGTCAAGCCAGCTATTGCTTCCATCAAGTTTTCCAACTGCTCCTCCACAGATGAAGTGTTTATCACCATGGCTTGCATGATTGTCATGGACGATGGAGAGTAGCATGGATTGTCACAGAGATTGATCCTCGATTGGCTTACGCTATGTGGGGAGGATCCATCACTTGAAGCATCATCATCTTCCTTCGTAACAGAGTACTTGGATCCAGAAAGGTCAGAGCAAGAGTTTCTTGATCTTTTCAACAACATCGCTTCCTCCTCCGAGTGCGTTTGTGGAAGATCTTGCTCTTTTTGAGGATGAAAATCCAAAAACAGGAGTTGATGTGGACGACACTTGGGGATCTTGTTGTCCTAACGAGCTTGCTTTGCTCCTCCTGACTGGTCCAAAGCTTCCAAAGGTAACATCGAGGATGCTTTCCACATCAACATAGAACCTTGAATTAGCAGCCTTGGTGGAAGTTGAACAGGAGTTGATTTTCTTAGAAGCCATTTCAATATTCTTGAACTTTGGTGATTGAAAAGTTGAGATGAGATGTAGAGATTGTCCCACTGGGCGTGCCAGAATTTGTAGACAATAAATTTGCGTCAAGAAAATAATCAAGACCGAAAAATATTGCAACAATCATAGTATTTTATTTCAAATATTTGAGTGTTACATTCTCTATGGTTCCTCTGATTCTACTTTTTCAATATAAATTCAAGGGCTTTGAGCTTGATCTTGAACCTATATTTGTTGTCAAGAACGATGATCTTGAATTCAACTAGCACGAACTTTGATTTGAGCCCGTACTCCTTGAATCTTGATTTATTCTTCGTTCTAGAGCTTGAACTTGAACTTGATTGCTTGAAGCTTGAAACTTCTAGAGAAATTTGCTGTGTTTGATCCACAAGCTCTCTCTTGCTTCTTGTTATATCTTTTGGTGTCTTTTATGAGTTATAAAGACCCCTATTTATAGTTGTGGGAGGGAAGAGTTATGATGAGAACAAACTCTTTCCGACCAATCAGATTGAAGCATGATAATGCCGCATTTGATTGGCCAGAACATGTCACTTGCACATGAAACATAGTTTCATTGGCCATTTAATTTGACTTGGCATGCCTTGTCATTCTGACACGTGGCACGATCTATTGGGTCTTTTGTTTGACTTGGCGCGCCACATCATTTGACGTGTGGTGCCAAACTGGCCTCTAGGAAGATCACAACTTGGGCTTAATGAAGTGGGCTCATCACTTTAGCCTAGTTAAATGGACTAGCCCAATGGATTAAGACTTATTTATTTAATCCATATATATTGAACTTATATAATTAATTTAATTATATTAGCCCATAATATTTATTTGGACTAAAGTATATTTAATTGGGATCAAATCCAAATTTCATATGGATTTAAATTTAATAAAATTTTAATTGTCTATGGGGGGTTATGGACTTGAAAAGTCATAACCCCAATGAAAAGGTGGGAGGTAAAATGAAATGATAATTTTCCAACAGATACTTCAATGATCAATAGTAAATTTCCAGGACACAGGTCAAGCAAGACGAAATTTGGTGAAGGCCAATCTTGATCTCGATAAGTTAGAGGTTTAAGTATGGGTAATTCCTTTTCGAAACGTACTCTCTATCTGAGTGCTGGTATTTCAAGGAGGATCTGTAGTCGTACCCTATATTTGTGCCATCTTTTAACCTGTACTATTTTTAAAAATTATTGATTTGGTAGCCAGCTGACAAAAAATTCATAATAATATGACAATTACACCCTTAGCAAAAGATATAAAACCCGCATCACGCATTAATCGCGTGATCTACAACCTCATTCGTGAAAAAAGATCTCCTCCTCTCCTCTCAGCAGCTTTATCAAAAAATTAGAAACTTATCCAGATTCATCTTCAGAATCACACTTGCATGAAGTTGTTTCACGTTGAAGCTAAAACTTCATGCTAATGTAGCATGAAGTTGTTTCATGAGTTTTATCCGAAACTTCCGTCTAAACATGTTGAAGTTAGTTCATTTGCTAAAACTTCAAGCTAAACATGCTTAAGTTTTTTATTTCATCTGCTAAAACTTCAGGCTAAACATGCTTAAGTTTTTGTCTTCATTTGCTAAAACTTCAGACTAAACATGCTTAAGTTTTTTAGTTCATTTGCTAAAACTTCAGACTAAACATGCTTAAGTTTTTGTCTTGCAATATGTTATTTTCTAATGAGTTTTTGCTAATGCATGCTGAAGTTATTTAGTTCATTTGCTAACATTTCAGACTAAACATGCCGAAGTTATTTAGTTCACTTGCTAACATTTCAGACTAAACATGCTGAAGTTATTTAGTTCATTTGCTAAAATATCAGATTAAACATGCTTAGTTTTTTAGTTCATTTGCTAAAACTTTAGACTAAACATGCTTAAGTTTTTGTCTTGCAGTATGTAATTTTCTAAAAAGTTTTTGCTAATGCGTGCTGAAGTTATTTAGTTCATTTGCTAAAATTTCATGCCAAAATATGCAGAAGTTTTGTAATGCAGTCTACAGTTTTGTCTTGAGTTTTATCCGAAACTTCAGTCTAAACAAGCTGAAGTTTTTTAGTTCATTTGCTAAAACTTCAGCATAAACATGCTTAAATTTTTGTCCTGCAATTTGTCAATAGTCTTTTATTAAAGAAGGGCAAAATCGTCTTTTTAAAACAATTTTAACAAAAAAAAATGAGTACAGATACAAACGAAAAAAACAAAATGGTTATAAGTTAAAACGGGACGACCAAATAGGGCGCCCCATACAATTTTTACTATTTCAAGACAGTGGCCTGCCCAGCTAGAAATCTGAAGTCACGTTCTGTTTGGGTTTGTAGTTCATGGGCTGTATCAAGTGGGTCAGCCCTAACATACACGGAACATAAATTGGAGAGAAATTTTTATAAAGCACTATCTTTTAGTAGTAATTAGCCATCTATAGATACCATTTGCTATATTACGGATTATAGATACCTTTTCTGTGGTTATAAGATGTATTTGATGTATTTAAGCTATTGTATTCATGAATACAGTAGCAAAAATAGGCGTGAATCAGGGATGTCCAGCTAATCAGTTGTTGTATTCGACTGTATTCATGGAGTGAAACATGGGATTACAGCTGGACAGATTATTGTATTCGACTGTATTCACGGCGTGAAATAGGGGATTACAATGTTTTTAAAACGGAAAGTGAATCAATTAACATAATAGACTCCTAATATAACTTAACAAACTCAATTATAACACACAAATTTTGTATTTTCAGTTATAAAAAAGATTCTCAACCGAAAAATATACCAAAAATATAGCAATCTTCAGAGAAATTATATAATACATCTGAATACATAAATTATATTAATTAAAAAAAATATATGAATACATTCATGGCATATAGCGAGACAGTGAATACAATGAAATACATAGAATACAACAGGATATATTGAAATACAATAAAAAAAAGACAGTGAATACAATGAAATACATGGAATACAACGAAATACATTGAATTACAATGAAAAAAAAGAAAATGAATACAATGAAATACATGAAAAAATAGCGTGATATGTTGAAAATATATTGTCTTTGTTCAAGAACCCACTACTTAGTTGAAGAACAAACCCTAATTTCCGACGAATCCGCCGTCGAGCAAAAACCCTGAATCTCACTGTTCCCACGCATCCTGTACATTGCTTTTGACACATCAGTACTATCGTAGCTTTTGTAAAATTTCCATAATTTTACCTTCTTTTGTTCAAGAGTAGGGTTTAGAAGAAAAGGCCGTTGATTTTGAATAGCGAAACAAATTTGAGCCTGGGAATCACCGTTCCTTCGCGTGCTCTTTGCATTCAATCCATTCGTATATCCGTTGTAGCCATGACTGAGGTATGACTACGTAGTCGAACCAGAAAAGAAATCTCTGCTATAAACACTAGGGCAACGAACAGAGGCAACAATTGTGGTTTTGTGGGAGAAGAGAGTAAAGTGTATGCAAAAAGAGAGAGAGAACGTGGTTTGTGAAATTTACCATGATTATGTGAGAGAAAATCGGGAAAAGGAGAGAAAAAAATATTAATTAGCATATATGGTGCCTTAAGTGCAGGATATAACTATAATTAGATATTTTACTATAAAGGGTAAAAGGTAGCTATAAATATAATTTTTAAAATGGTATTTATTTAAAATAAATAGGGTACTAAGCTTTTCTATAGGGTGTAAAATTTCCTAAATTGGATGCAGGACTATTTCCTTAGCATTTTAAATTTTTTTAATACACCACAAACTAATTGATTGAGCATGAAGTTAAAGTTCAAGAAATTAATTTGATTTATACATCATACTGAAAGAAAATATTAAACTTATACTAGTTGAAAAGTTACGGAGAAAAAACAACACATCAAAATCTTAAATTCATATAGTTCAATTAGTTGTTTCCTCCGCCTTAAAAAGAATACTTTCATTGGTTTGAAGTACGAGGGCCACCATATAAAGTACTAGCAATAAATAAAAATATTTTATACTATTTAATACATATATCAATAATTTAAAAATCCTAACGAAAAGAAAAAACGCTCTTCACTCTAAATAGTAACAATGCTAATCAAACTGGGATAGATGGACAATAATATAACATTAATTGCTCGAACAATGCCAAAATTTGTATGACAATGATAGAATTATTAATGTAGGTATCTTTCAATTGAAAAATATCCATTCTCTGTTAAAAGAAAAAGGAGCGCCGACAAGCCCAATTGGTAAAGTTCAAAAAAGCAGCCAAGAAACATGACCATCCATGGTGCACCTTAAACAAGTCCAGCAACTTCCATAATAATCTCTGCAAAAAAAGTGACAAACTTTCCCTTTTCCTCTTATTTCCTGCTCTGAAAAATCATCAGATTCAAGAGTTGAAGCTAACAAATTATTTCTACAAGTAGTGAAAACATATACATTCTGTTAGTTAAATCTTGTACTTGTAATTATGCTACTATTATCACTATTAGTAGTAGCATTTACACTCTATTCACCAACCCCATTAGTCCAATCTCATTATAACTGGTCACCTTCTTCCTCTTCCTCATCGCCCTCTACTTTCCAATCCGAATGGCGACCCGCACGCGCCACTTACTACGCGGCGACGGACCCGCGTGACGTTGTCGGTGGCGCGTGTGGTTACGGTGATTTGGAGAGAACTGGATATGGAAAAGCTACAGCTGGGTTAAGCACTGTGCTTTTCGATAAGGGTCAGATCTGTGGTGCTTGTTTTGAAGTGAGGTGTGTGGAGGACTTACGTTGGTGCATTCCTGGTACTTCTATTATTGTTACGGCGACGAATTTTTGTGCTCCAAATTATGGGTTTGAGGTAGATGGAGGTGGTCATTGTAATCCTCCTAATGCCCATTTTGTGCTGCCCATTGAAGCTTTCGAAAAGATTGCTATTTGGAAAGCTTCTAATATGCCCATTCAATATCGCAGGTTTGTATTGTCACTATTACACACTGTTACACTGACACACCGGAGACTGGATCTAGAATTTTAATGTACTATCTTGTGGCAGTGGGTGCGAACTTAGTATTACCTGTTTTTAAACATATTCAACTGCTTCAATTATCACTGCCTGAATGTTACAACTGCCTCTGCACACAGATGCATTCTCTCCTCGCCCTTTTCTAACTGTTTAATTTCTGCACAACGTTAAATTTGGTGATTTTGTCCGTGTGTTTATATACACACGCATTTACAGTAAATTATTTAGTATTAAAATGAAGTGGACCTGAATAAAGTGGAATGATAACTAATTTAGGATTGTTGCGGAGCTAATGTATTACATGCGGGTTTGGACAAATCCAACAATTTTTGCTTAGACCTTATTTTTATATTAGGAAATCCATTGAATATGTATAAATATTTAATTGCTAACTAAAACAAGCTATGAGTTCAGTGGCAAGTTGAACCATAAACTTCAAATCCCGGCTCCGCCTTGTCATTGAGGTTACTGTCTATTGATTAACTCATTTACTGAAAAATTGAAGGAGAATTGCATGGATATGGTAAAAATGAAGGAAATAGAGATATTTCCTTTGAGCAATGGAAAAAATTAAAGGGAAAAGCCAAAATATACATATGAGAAGCAAATAGGGCCCTAAAGATGAAATATTTAAGTCAGTTTTGTGATGGATTTGGGGTTCAGTATATCAAAATCAAAGTAATTACCAACATATATTTAAAAGTCTTGCAATGAGGAGCCTAGTTATAGTTGTAATTTTTATGTTTCGTGGATGGGCTAATTTTTTTTCCCTGATGTCAAGATACGGACTTTCTATTTCTATATGAATTAGTTCGAAAATCTACGCTCAGATATTGGCACTGATTAATGTGGAAGTAGCATGACTTTGTTAGCTTCATGTAGGTATCTTTTATTTGTTGCCATAGTTGTCCTGATTTAACGCGGAGGTGCTTCTTTAAGGAAAGTTGTTACAAACCATGTGGTCGATGCATATAGGTAAATATGGGTATGATATATTCACGTCGGTGGTGTATTTATGTATACATTGTTTAAAACATATGCCAATGCATCTGCAGAAGATGATGTGAAAAATTCTACTAGGTAATGTATGAAAGCTTCTCATGAACTATACGAAAATTACAGCAAGCTTGATTTTGGCTGTGACTACCAGGCTATCAGTTTTAGTTTTCTTCATTATAGAATGGAGCTATATGTGGAACAAGAATCATAACATACCTACTATGGAGATGGATTAATGGATAAGCCATGCTGTGACTACTTGCTGTTGACTTAAAAACAAAAATCATAAATGAACAGACAACAGTTGCTATAATCTTACCTCTTCGATTGGAGTGTTAATGAGTCTCTGTAAAATCATACAGATGGATGTGCATGTATTTGTTCCTGGTCATGTATGCAGGGATTTGTGACCAGGATAAGACTTATAACAAATTGTTATTATCAGTGTATAAGCGGTGATAAGGTTATGATCCAGAAGGAGAAAAAAAGAGAGCATGTGGATGAAGATGTAGTTGAACAATTATCAGGTAACAGAGGAGATTTGGAAATCTGGTGGAATTGTTGATAATAGTGAAGCCAAAATGTAGTTGACTGCTCCAAATACTCTGGAAGGGCAACTAGGAGTCTAGATGGATCCTTTTTATTAGTTGAATTCATAGCTAGAGAGTGTAGGAAGAACAAAAGATAGGGAGGAATTGGGAGGAGTGGACTTTTCATTAGTTACCTGCCTGTTTTAATATGCTTGTAACAGAAAGATTTGGAGCACCAGTTGATGCCCATTTCGACACAGTAGATAGCAAAACTAGAAATTTAGGTCTTCATAAAAGTTATAGATTTATGTCTTTGTGATTTTGGACTCTGTCCGGTAATATCCCTAGAAATGGGAGTGATGGCATAATGAGTGGTATGATAGCTGTGTTTTCACTGTTGGACGTTGGTTGCTCTGGAATTTAGTGGGTGCTTCTACAGCCTTGAAATAAAATGGAGAAGATGTTTCCAAAGTGAAGTGGCGGAGTTAAGGCTCTTTGCATCTCAAACTCTGCTAAGCTGACTTCTTCATAGACTATGGTAGTTTAGAAGGAAGAAGGTTTTGGTGATGCATAGATCTGATTTTGGTTCAGTTTTGGATAACTAGTTTTTTGATAAACAATTTTGTAAAGGAAGTTGCGCGGTTAGATTCACTTAATGCTTTGGAGACTATTTGTGTTAGTTTTTATGAAGAATTAACTTTTGGATTGTTTTTTGGTTTCCAAGAAATATTTTGGTCTGATCCGGGAAACCATATATGCTTTTAGGACCAGATGACTTTGGTTGTGATTTTTTAACAAGATTTTGTGAAGCCAAATGAGACTTTGATCTAACCTACATATAAATGGTCAAATATTAGATTTAATGGATTACATTTGGTGGCATATTGATCACTGTAGTACTTGCATTAGTTCTTACTATTGAAATTGCTCAAAGAAAGTGCTATTTTTGTTGTACATTGATTCGGCATATTGAATTGAGTTGGCTTGGAGTTTATCGAGCTTTCGTTTCATGATAGTTACCAAGAAAGAAAGATCATGCAGAGAAACTGCTATGACTGATAGTTTGGATTTCATCAACAAAAATTTAGTATGAAGTCGTTGGCTACTTCTGTCTAGTGGTACTCTGAACTAAGTAGGCCATCTTGTGGCCCCTCTTTTTCCTAACTAGTTAGGGGTAAGCTGTTGGACAGTATCAAGGAGGATACTCAGTGTAGTCAATGGACTTGACTTTTGAAGGTCAAACTGCATGCTCTGTTTCTGACCTTCAGTCATTAAAAATTACCCATAATTTCCCCCCAGGATGTTCCTCTTTATCCAATCCCAAATGAGGCTGTAGATTCACTTTTTTTCTTATATGATGAATCTACATGTTTATCTCCCTTTTTAATTGGACAATGCGAGTAGTTCTTAGAATTTCCTTGCTGATTCTTTCCTGTATGGATACCTAACCATATATTTTCGTTTCTTAATCCTGAACAGAATAAAGTGCAGAAAGGAAGGTGGAGTTCGATTCACTATGGGTGGCGCTGGCATATTTTTGTCGGTGCTAGTAAGTAATGTTGCAGGTGCAGGTGATATAGTGGCAGCAAAAATTAAGGGTTCAAGAACAGGATGGCTTCCTATGGGTAGGAATTGGGGCCAAAACTGGCATATTAATGCAGACTTGAAGAATCAGCCACTTTCTTTTGAGATAACGAGTAGTGATGGGGTCACTTTGACATCTTACAATGTAGCTCCTAAGAACTGGAATTTTGGTCAGACTTTTGAAGGCAAGCAGTTTGGATCTTAGAACTCTTGCCAAAATTGTATCTCATTCCTCATCTTCCATTTGGGATTGGCCAAGATTGGCTGGCAATGTTGGGGCATTTTTGTTCGAGTTCATGTTGGACAAGTGACTACCCAATTTAGATGTTGCAGAGCAAAGCTGTGCGATTGTGTTGTATGTTATTCTTCTACTAAACCCCTGTGAACTTGAGTGTAATCAGAGAAAGAAACTTGTCACTTGGAAGGCATTGTTATTCCTATTTTGCAGTATATGACTGCTTCTGAAAATCTTATTTTTATTTTCTGGATAAAGAAAGTAATATAGTAATTATTAGATCATGTAATGCAAAGGTACTTCAAAAGAATTGTAATCAAGCAACTGTGTGCCGGTCACAATGTTGCACACCCTGAATCAAAGTGGTTAGAATTGTTGTTTTGTAGATTAAGCATATTGCTTCTTGAATTTGATGAAATCTATGAGAATATTCTCATGAGTCATGACTTGTGTTTCAAAAGTCTTCCTGCAAAAAGTGATTTTGCATATAAAAGGAGAAAAATGTTTCCTGATATTTTAGATGTTTTGTCAAATGATCAAAATGCTCTGCCTTGTTCCTATCAACTTTAGGTAATGTATCAAAGCCACAAGGTTATAAATATATACAACCTGTTAAATAGCATATAACATTATTTTTCGTTCATCATAACACCCAAAGCTCCAGGTTGCCATTTTCCTTTTGTAGTTTTCCTGAGACCTGGCATATGGCAAATCATGCATTTTGTCAGTCTAGAAGTCAAATCAAGGTTGCAATCAGAACTCTATAGTTTAAGACAAGTCAAGTAAATATGGAGAGGATCTACATTCACTTGGTACTGGCAAACTGCAAGATGGCAAAAATTATCATTTTCTACTAAAAAGTACTAGCTCACAACAGTATGAAGAAGAAAACTAGGCACACGTAGTCTGCTTGATGAACTATTTTATATATCTCTAAGAGCCAATTCACTGGCAACTTCTCTTGTTATCTTTCTAGTTAGCACATAGTAGTTTAACTCATCGTGTTATCTTCAGAACCCAATAGGGGGGAAAATAGGAAAATAAAAGGAAACCAGGGGTACTGATATGGAGACTTCTCTCTATCTAACCTTTTTTGCATTTCTTTCTCTTCTTTTTGCCGTCTATTTTATTCCGTTGGCAGCCTAAGATCCATCATAACAGAGTTTTCTTCAGTGCTTATCCAAACATTCAGATCCATCCGACCACATACTGTCTAGAGTGTACACTCCAAACAATTCCTCATATAAGTCTGTGCTACAACACTATATCAGAAACAAGAGGTTCAATAGATCAACCACTCCAAAGCCGGACATTATTTTCACTCCATTGCAAGAATCCCATGTCCAGGTTGCTGTCATTTGCAGCAAGAAAACTGACAAGCACCTAAAGATCCGAAGTGGAGGGCATGACTACGAAGGCATTTCTTACGTTTCCAACATCAGTTTTGTTCTCCTTGACATGTCTAACCTGCGTTCTGTTGATGTAGATATCCATAATGAAACTGCTTGGGTCCAAGCTGGTGCAACTCTGGGCGAACTTTATTACAGAATCTGGGAAAAAAGCAAAATCCATGCCTTCCCAGCTGGAATTTGCCCAACTGTTGGTGTTGGCGGACACATAACTGGAGGAGGATATGGTAACCTGTTGAGAAAATATGGACTGTCAGTCGATAATTTGATTGATGCGCACATAGTAGATGTCCACGGTCGAATTCTGAACAGAGAATCAATGGGAGAAGATCTGTTTTGGGCGATTAGTGGCGGGGGTGGAGCTAGCTTTGGAGTGATAACGGCCTACAAAATCAAGCTGGTAAAAGTTCCTGACATTGTTACTGTTTTCCGAGTAGTGAGGACCCTTGAACAAAATGCAATTGACATCGTTTACAGGTGGCAATTCATTGCAGATAAAATAGATAACAATCTCTTTATAAGGTTAACTTTAAAACCTACTGATGACAAGCAAAAAGGAACTAAGACAATTACAGCAACATTTGTAGCATTATTTCTAGGAGATTCCAGAAAACTTCTATCGGTCATAGATAGGGATTTTCCTCAATTGGGTTTACATATTGAGGATTGCAAGGAGATGAGTTGGATAGAATCTGAGCTTTTCTGGGCAAATTTCCCTGATGGAACACCACCTGATGCTTTGCTCAACCGAATGCCTGGAGCGAAGTTTCTGAAGCGGAAGTCAGACTATTTGCAGAAACCCATTCCCAAGGAAAAGCTGAAATCTATATTCGATAAAATGATTGAATTAGGAGACACAGAGTTAGTATTCAATCCATATGGTGGAAAGATGAATGAAATCCCGGAACGGGCAACTCCATTTCCCCACAGAGCAGGAAATATAAAATCCAGTATGCAGCAAATTGGGAGGAAGAAGGAACGGAAGCAGAGAACTTCTATTTGAACCAGACCAGAGTATTGTACAACTACATGACTCCTTTTGTCTCAAAATCCCCGAGATGCGCATTTTTAAATTATAGAGACCTTGACATAGGGGTAAATCATAATGGAAATAACTGCTACATAGAAGGTCACGTTTATGGACTCAAGTATTTCAAGGGTAATTTTAATAAATTGGTCAAAGTCAAGACTTTGGTCGATCCTTATAACTTCTTCCGGAATGAACAGAGCATCCCACCTTTAGCAGCGTAGAGTACAACTATAGGGGCAATCAGGACGTGATGATGTATGCGTAACCTTGAGGTGTCAGGGGCAATCAAGCCATTTTATTTTGGCATATTTCTTTCTGTTGAAAGATTAGTTCTAGAGACAACCTTCTATAAAATTCCTTTTTATGTTGAATCCAGTTTGCTTCAAGGGACTAACAAATGCAAGCAACATACAGCTTATCAATTCCCATACATCCTAACAGTCTTAAACAGAATCTATAGTACTCTTTTCCTTTTTCCTCTATTTTTCATTTTTTTTGG
>NW_017672487.1:86162-115345 GCF_001879085.1 Nicotiana attenuata
GGGGGGGGATGAGGGAGATGGGTAAAGGTTTCCCAGTTCACGCTCCCTAACTACCTTCTTTTCCAATCAAAGGAGAAGTTTCCACACCCCATACTCTAGATAACAACCTCTGTGAAAAGCAATTACAACAACGTCTAACACAGTTCAAAGATAATCTTCACTGAGTTTCGTAATAGCAAAAGAAGCTCACAGGTTTATGACCAGACATAATCATTCAGCATATAGTATTTGCAACCTCTGCTGGTCGCTGCATTCTTTCGATTATTACAGGTTCAAGATGAATAGAAGGAAGAGATTACAGCTTGTTAGTTTATGGTTTGAACTTTGAAGTAGAGAGAATTTTTGGTAGATTGATTAAACTACAAGTCCTTTAGTGTTCACTTAGTGCTATTGCTATATCAATAAATTCATTATTACTTAATAAGAAAGATACGTGGGTGTACCAACAACATACCCAATGTAGTTCCACAAGTGGGGTCTGTTGTGGGTGTCCCGACAGAATTCTGAAAATGTCTTTAGCCAATGATCTTCAAGTAGCTAGAGATTTACTAAAATATGGAGCTCATAACTAAAATGCAGGGACTCAAGTGTTATTAAGTTGTATTGTGCAACTAGTTTCCTATAACGTTGTTATGTAACTGACTATAAACATACATGTCTGGAAAGTAATTCTAGTTTAAAAGTAGAAGCATCAAATGTATTAAATACCCATATAAACTTAGATCAGACTTTCCAACAAACAGAACTATCGAACTACCTTTGGCTCTGAAACTGACAAAAGCTGGAAAGTAAAATTAGCAGCTTATCTCCCACTAATGCATTCTATGCAAGGAGTTAGAGGATACAATAATTCCACGAGTTGACATAAGATTGCTTGGGGGTAGCAGCAACTAATTACTGAGTAAATTTTAAATGCGATGACCTGCATAGGAGGTGATAGCAGATTGCTTAAGATGGAATATAGCAAAGAAATTTCATTTTATACTTTTACTTGGATATAATCCTAGACAGTCTAAGTAAATTGGATGTTTGGACTACACTATCAATAATGATGACTCAGAGTAGCAGGAGTTTAAAGTGTATATATTTGAGGAGCTGTTTAACTTGACCGGAAAGGAAAAGCACACAAAGAGAATCACAGATATGTATCTTAAAATATTTCACTAGCTTCAGGAGAAATTAGATTAACTTTATACGGGATGCAAGAGAAAAATTGAATATAGGTGCAACTAGTATGATATACATTAAAATCATCAAACATCTATCAGAAACATTGATGTGAATCTCTACACATGTTCACATTAAAATTGGCAGTGAGACATTAGGGGTTTCCTTGCTCCAGTATACAAGTTGGGAGAGTATCAGTAATCATACAATTGAAGAAAGAGGGGAAAAGGAATATGAACCTCAGTATGAACTACCATCAAAAACTTCTCGCTACTGATCTTCAGTTGCCGAGTGTAGCACCAGGAAAAGAATCCCATGAAATAAAAAAAAGCTCTAGCAATTACAAAACTAATCCTATTATCCTGTTCTTAGCTCCATTACAGCTTCTGATTAGATTCTATAAGCAATCCATTTAGCATTACATGAACTGCAGCTTCATATACAATGCCGTGATAATGCATTCCATCAGTAGTACAACGAGCTCCACAACTATTACTCAACGCATGAATGTCCAGCAACAAAAGGGACCCACCAGATTGTCGCAGCAGCTTACTGCCATAAAGCTCATCCGTATAAGCTTGCCACATCACATCAGTCATATTCTCTCGCTTCTCATCTGTATTCAACATCGAGTTTATCAGCTTTGGCATTCCCAGCCAAAAGAAGTTGGGTGACCGAATCGAAACTAAATTCGTGCCAGCTCCATCATTATCAAAATCTGAAGGTACTGGTAACAGCAATACAACCAAATCCCGCAACAACTTTAGGGAAACACCATAATCAGTTGCATTATTTACATGTAACATATCCCATAGCCCTACCCCAATCACAAATACATCAGGATAACTATGTTTTTCTTCAAATCCCACAACCAAATCAGTCAAGTTACTCACATAAGGTGCCCAAATAAATTCCAACTTCATCCCAATCTCATCAATAAACGCGTTATAATCACTATGCCTCTTGAACAAATCCCCTCTAATCACCTCCATTTCATTTTCCCCCAATAACAGCTCCAACAAAGAAACTACAAATAACCTTGCTTGTGAATCCCCAGCAACAACAACCCATGACCCATTAAGCAAATCTGAAGTATCAGACTTGGTCAACTTCTGGAAATCACATTGAACAACAGGTTCAGAGCCAACCCACTTCCAAGAATTGGTATTTTCCACACTAGTATTCTCATTATTATTATTCAATTCTTGAAAATCAAATGATACTTGGTGAAGTAAAGAAATGCAAGAATCAACACTTACAATTGATGATGATGATGATGATGAGGGTACTGAACCTGGTGAATAAAGCATAGAGGAGACTAAAGGGAAATAAGGGGTCAAATGAACACAAACAGCAAGGGTAATAAAGAGGGCACAACTGAAAAATAACATTTTGTTACGGCTCAAGTGCCAACCTGCCATACCTATAGGGACAAAGAGTACAAGAAAGGCTGCCAATATTCCCAATTGGACAGCCCCCCACATTATTCTTCTCTGATTTCTGACTATTAAATCATTCCTATTTTGCAGCAAAATTATGACAAAGAAACAAAAAATCGAGCTTTGACAGCATATTTCAATAACTGGAAAATTTGGATCCAATCGAAGAAGAAAGAGTATTGGTTTGGTATTCTTGGGGAAGAAATTGAATAAATGTGAGGTAGTCGAGATGGTAAGAATTGTGGATGAAGGAAAGGAAAGAGGTGATAGGCTGATAGCTATAGTGCAACTGCGTGAGAAAGAGGAAAAAGAACAGTTTCCAAATGCGGAAATTGAAAGAGGAAAGGAGGAAATAACAAAACACGCTTGTGCACCCACAAAAGGAAATAATACTGTACTCTTTTTTTTTTTTTTGGAGTGTCTATATAGGGTTAGGAGTCGGGGTGGGGTTTTTAAATATACCTTAGGCTGTTGTGTTAAATACTTATTCAATAGATTTTTTTTTTTTGGTTTTCACCCCGGTGTCCGGTACCCACACTGAAGCCACCCACACCGAAGCCCGACTATATTCGGATTATTCAATAGATTATGTACCAGCGGAAAGTCTTTTCTCAACTTCAGATTATTTTGGATGTTTATTAATTCAATTTTTCTTGATTCATCAAGCATGTGCTTTATATTTATCAAGCTCGTAAATTTACAAGTAACTCTAAAATCATTGTTAATTGCTTCAATACAAATAAAAAAGCCCCTAAAATTACTCATACCTAAACTCATTGTGGCATAGAAATACAATAGTTTTTAATAGAAAACTTTTTTTCTCTCCTATAAATCTTCTCTGCACGAGCTTTTGTAAACCCGAAAACAGACTCCAATTGTATATGTTATTCATTATGCTGGTTCAAATCAAAGAGA
Organism: Nicotiana attenuata; assembly: GCF_001879085.1. Classification (NCBI taxonomy): domain Eukaryota; kingdom Viridiplantae; phylum Streptophyta; class Magnoliopsida; order Solanales; family Solanaceae; genus Nicotiana; species Nicotiana attenuata. The sequence continues at coordinate 89,684 of NW_017672487.1, forward strand.
ATAGTGAGGAAGCCATAATATTCATAAACAGGCGATTAAGTCTAGCTGTTAATTAGCAAAATGGTAATTTAATTTGCATGCCATATCCTCATGCATAAGGCGGCTAAATAAATTATTTGTATTCTCAACAACAACAACAACCCAGTGAGATCCCACAGGTGAGGTCTGGGGAGGGTAGTGTGTACGCAGACCTTACCCCTACTCCGGAGGAGTAGAGAAAATTATTTGTATTCTCAAGGATGGGAATATAAAAATCTTTGAAATGCCGGGAAATTAAAGCGTCATGGCGCTGGTAAATGGTAATATAGACAAGCTACCATTATATACATCACACCACCAGATGATGTGGTGCAGCTGATGGGGCTGCTCTTCCCTTAACCAGAGGTCTCGAGTTCGAGCCTTGGGTATGGAAAAATCCTTGGTAAGGAGCGCTTCCCCCCGAATGGGGCCCTACGCGGCGCGAATCCGGATATAGTCGGGCTCCATTGTTGATACCGGACACCGGGTGAGAAAAAAAAAAAAAAGCATAATATACATGACAGCTCATGTAACCAACAGACAAATGACGAGATTTTCAAAGCCTTTATTCGAAGTTCAGCCCAATTAGATTTACTTTTGGAACTTCAAATTCTTGCATTTATATAAAGCCCAGCATGTGCCCAGTTCCCATCATCAGCAAACAGAGAAAAGAAATTTAAAAGAAGGAAAAACATTAGAAGAGTGCATTAAGTAAAGATGTCATCAAAAGATGATTTACGTCTATTGGATTTCTGGGCAAGCTCATTTTGCATGAGGGTTAAAATTGCTCTAGCTGAGAAAGGTTTGACCTATGAATCTCTAGAAGAAGATTTATTTGGAGGCAAAAGTGAGTTTCTTCTCAAATCCAACCCCATTTATGCAGAGGCGGATCCAGGATTTCAAGAAGATGGGTGTACTGTTGTAAAGAGGTGCATCTAAAGTTTACATTTGACGGATTTAACTTTAGTCTCTTACTATGTGCCTACTACAGTTTTGAAGTTATAGGTTAAAAATGATATTCTTTTTGAAATTTTAGTAATTTTCACATATATTTATACTCCACTACTAGAAATACGGAAAAAATCGAACAAATTTTTCTGACCAACGTTGGTCGGTCAAAAATAGCGACCAAAAACCGTCCAGCTTGGACGGAAACTGGGAAAAAAATATTTTACATTTATTTAAAAAAAAATACCGACCAAAGTTGGTCGGTAAGTTGGTCAACAAGTCTGACCAACAAATTGACCGAGCTGGTCAGACTTGCTTAGTCAAAGAAACTTTCACATTACCAACCAACTTTGGTCGGTAACGTGGACCCAATTTTTAAAATTTTAATAGTTATATTATTATTTAAAATATTTTATAAAATTTAAAGAAATTTTATTTAAGTTTATCGACCAACATTGGTCTGTTAATGCAGGGGAAGCATTTACCGACCAACTTTGGTCGGTATATTTTAATTCTTGGAAAATAACCGACCAAATTTACAAATAGATATATTTGATGATAAATTATATATACTAAATAAATATATCCTTAATTTGTTGTTGTTGTTGTTGTTGTTGTTGTTGTTGTTGTTGTTGTTATTCTATTGTTGCTGTTGTGGTGTTGTTGTTCGGCTGTTGCTGTTGTATTGATATATGCTGGCAGGTGGTGTAGCTACCAAAACAAGCATTTTCTGCCAAAATTATACCCAAAAAACCGACCAAAGTTGGTCGGTATTCATTAAAAAAAATTGTGAAGAACCGACCAAAGTTGGTCAGTTAACGAACAAGGAATTCCCAAAATTGAACATTACCGACCAACTTTGGTGGGTATTGTTAAATTTTAATTTTTTTTAAAAAAAATATATTTTCTTTTACCGACCAACGTTGGTCGGTAACTTTTTAAATTTAATAATAAATAAAAAATATAAATCAAATACACCGATCAACTTTGATCGGTAAAATTAAATTGATAAAATATGTTTCCGACCAAAGTTGGTCGGTAAGTCATTAAAATTCTTCAGATGGTCGTTTTAGTATACCGACCAGCTTTGGTCGGTATGGTCGGTATATTAAACCGACCATCAAAATAACGACCAAGCGTGTTTGGCCGCGTTTTGGTAGGTAATTGGCCATAACCGATCAAAGTTGGTCGATTTTTTTCTTCGGTAATTACCAAATTTCTAGTAGTGCTCCATGCCAAAAATAAGACCGTTCAGAGTGGAATTTGAACCGCTAATTTCACTTGTTGAGGTGCACCTTACAATAATTACACCTTAGGAGTCTTTGAGAATGGATGCACACATATATATTTAAGTAATTTTGAAGAAATATACTATTATTATACATGGTTTAAAGAGAGGAGTATGGGTTCACGCCCCTCAAGCTAGATACGCTTCTGCTTTATGAGAAAGTTCCAGTTTTCTTGGAAAATAGCAAACCAGTTTTAGAGTCCACAAACATTGTGTATTATATTGATGAGAAGTATCCTCCCCCCTAATCCTTTGCTGCCTTCTTGCGCTTATGGCCGTTCCCGTGCACGTTTTTGGGCTGACTTCATCGACAAAAAGGTTGAATTTTCTTACCTTAAGGACCTAATAATCTTGCTTTGGGCTGCACCTTTTTATTATTATATAACAGTACAAACAATTTTTACATTATCAATCTATTTAATGCTATAGCTAGCAAGAAAAGATGCTTTATTTCTCAGGTTATCAATCCCCCCTGTAGTTATCTTCTAAATATATGATTGTGTATAATTTTAATTTGTTGCAGTGTATATATAGATTATATTAAACTCCAATGTAGCTTTTTTGCAGTGAGTATAGCTAGGTCATCCACCCATTACCTTTGACTCAAACTTTATATAAATACTAGTTGAAAAGTTTTATTGAAAAATATATCTATATATATAAGTGTACGCCAATTGTCACAAAATAGTAATTGGTGCAATATTGTGATAGTTCAGACGTACTTGGACAAAATTTTAGAGCCATTATCTCTTGCTATTATATGGTCATAAACAGTAAGGATGTTAATTTGTTACTGTAGTATATATTATATGTTTTGGTAAAAAAAAAAAGCATTTAATACACCATAACATTCTATACATATGTTATGTTTGTTTTAATAACTTTGTTCTACATGTTTGATGTGCAGTTATTTGAAGCTGGGATGCGTATATGGAAGAGCAAAGGGGAAGAAGTGGGCGTTGCAAAGAAGGATTTCATAGAAATGTTGAAGAAGCTTGAGGGAGGTATGGTTGACAAGGATTACTTGGGAGGAGACAACTTTGAGTACGTTGATGTCATAGCCATTACCATGACATCTTGGTTCCACGCTTACGAGGTATTCGGGGGTTTTAAGGTTGAAGAAGAGTGCCCTAAATTTGCCTGCTGGATAAAGAGATGCCTTTAAGAGGGAGAGTGTTTCCAGTGTTCTTCTAGATCCTGAAAAGGTTTACCAGTGTGTTGTCATGCTCAGGAAGATGCATGGCATTGGATAGTGTAGCTTGCAATTGTTTGACCAAAAAGCGTACTTTCGGTTAAAACGATTATATTTATATAATGATGGGTTAAACCTAGTTAATAATAATATTGTTAGAGGTGAGTTCTGAAATGCGGTTAATGTTAAATAGATCTGGTGGGGGAGTGACAATAACATGCATAAGGTATGAGCAATGGAGAAGTATTTAGTAATAAATGAAATAAATGACATTTAAGTAAATAGAAGAAATGGTTCACCCAATAAAGAATGAACTAGATGGTTGTTCCTCCTGACAATGATGAATATGCCACATAGATCTTAGAATGTTCGAACTATTCTCAGATTTGATGGAAAAGTGTAGAATAATATGAACAAGAATCTTGATGAAAAGGTAATGTTTGTATCTTTACAAGAGAGATAGAGAATCTTTATCAAAAAGTCTATTCTTATCAAGTGTGTGTCACCTACCTCTCTCAATTATCTTTTTTCCTATTTATACGAGATATACCCCCAACAAAATCTAATAGTACAAGGGCAGAGAATATCCAATAGAATATTCTCTTTAGTATCCTATTCTAAAAACTAACCGTTACAACTCTTTCTGTGGTGCTCGACCTCGACCATTGTTGACACCTTGACCACGAGCCTCGTTGTTTCCTGGTCGACCTCGACTGACTCTTTCCTCGATGTTACCTTGCCAAATAAAATCACACTCATTCTGAATCTTCGGATTCTAGTGTTTGGATTATATCTGACTCTGAGGTGCTAAATTAATCCTGCTTGTTTTTATTTTTGGCCTTTATTTTTATTTTTACTTTCTTTTTTCCTTTTTGATTTGGGCTTCAAGTGTCTGCCTCTTTCTGAGAAACAGAGATAAGTTGTCACGACCTAATTTCACCTATAAGCTGTGATGGCGCCCAACGTCGCCGCTAGGCAAGCCAACGGTGGACTAACCATATGATTGCTATTTTTAATAAGTTTCCAAGTAAGTAAATCCCATTTATTAAGAAATTAAGGAAGTAGAAAATTTTAATAAAATAAAACGAAGCCCACTAAGTGGGCAATCGTGGTGACATAGATACTCCAAAACCATAAAGTCAACTAGTGAGTGTGCCGAGGCCTGGTGTCATAAGTGTATGAGCAACTAGTAGAATATAAAAAATTCTAACTACTGTCTGAAATAAAGTAGACAGAATATAAATACAAAAGAGAGACTCTAAGTGCTACAGAACAGCTCAGGAAACATCTCACCACTAGGCCTCGGGGTAAAGGTGGTATGCTCCGGTATGATTGCCAGATGCACCTGCCTCAAATCCTGCACGATTAGTGCAAGTGTAGTGTGAGTACATAAACAACATGTACCCGATAAGTATCTAGTCTAGCCTCGAAGAAGTAGTGATGAGGGGTCGACATCGACACCTACTATGAGCTAACAATAAAATACAGAAATTTCAAATAAGCATTTGGGCTATGTAAGCCATAGTAATAACTCAATAACAAGCAGTGAATAAATAATTCTTTCACGAATAGTAAATTCCAAGTCAATTTCGGTCATTTAATAATTTCAACCTCACAAACTATAAAATAATATCAAGTTTAATTAGGCTCCGATTACTATTAAGCAAGATTTATGCCGAGGTCATACGACCCGATCCAGAATAATGTATACACTGCCGAGGGTCGAGCGGCACGAACCATAGATGCATCTATTCTAATACCGAGGTGTTCGGCCCGCTCCACAAAAAGAGAGGATACTTTATGAACATCCAATTTTTAAAGCTATTACAAGGCTAATACACAAAGACACACAATTTTTATTAACGGTCAAGTAACCCGCCAAAACTCAAGTAAGTAAAATTCGGTCTTTTATAATTTCTTTATCAACTTTCAATATAATTCAAGCACTTTAATTAACATGTAGGGTGCAAGCATTACAAGTATTTTATGATTTGGGTCCTAAACTACCTGGACATAAGCATATTTAGTAGCTACGCACGGACTCTCGTCACCTCGTGCGGTAGCCCCCACAATTAGAAGTAACTAGTAATTTAAATCACCTATGGGGTAAATTCTCTCTTACAAGGTTAGGCAAGAGACTTACCTCGTCTCAAGGCTCACTTTCTGCTCACAAATTCGTTCTAAGACCTCAACTCGGTGCCGAACAATCAGCTGAAACTAGTCAAATGTTACATAAATTAATCAATACACGTTTAAAAGTTCATAATTTAACTATTAGAGTAATTATCCAACCCCAATTGGAAGATTCCTAAATTCAATCCGGGCCCACGTGCCCGAATTCCGGAAATTTTCGAAGATAAATGTTACCCATAACCTCACGAACTCAAATATATAATTTTCACCCAATTCCATAATCATTTTCGTGGTTAAATCCTATTTTTGTCAAAACCTAGGTTTTTCAACTAAACCCATAATTTGCACAATTTTACATGTTAAGCTACCCATAATCTAGGTGAAAAACCCTCTCCAAGAGCTCCAAAATCGCCCAAGAGATGAAAAAAACGATCCAAAATAGCCTAAGTTCCGTTTTTGAAAGATGTTCTGCCCAGTGGTCCTTAATCGCGATCACGATAGGTCTTTCGCGATCACGAAAGTCAAAGGCCAAGCCCGGGGGGAAAATTGCCCTTCGCGAACGCGAGAGGGACCACGCGAACACGAAGGCTTAGTTGGTCTGCCCTAGGCGAACGTGAGGGCTTCTTAGCGAACGCGAAGAGAAACAGTGTGCCACCCCCAGCTTTCCTTCCTTTACGTGAACGCGGGCCATTGCACGCGAACTCAAAGGCCACAGGCCCCAGACCTTCACGAACGTGGGCTGGCTATCACGAACGCATAGCATAAGTTTCCCAGTCCCCCTTTTTCCTTCTTCGCGAACACGGCACCTTCCTCGCGATCGCGAAGATGGAAACCAGAAGCAGCAGTGATAGAAATTTGGACTTAGCTCTGGGTGGTTCGAAACTCACCCAAGCCACCGGGGATCCTGTCCAAATGCGCCAACAAGTCCATAGACATGATACGGACCTGCTCGAACTCTCGAAACGTGTAAAACAACATCAAAACTAAGAATCGCGCCCCAAAATCAAATTGAATTAAATTATGAACATCAAGTTTCCAATTTGCTCCGAACGCGCCGAATCATGCGTAAACTGCTCGGAATGACACCGAACTTTGCATGCAAGTCTTAAATCACCATACGGAACTATTCCTGAGCTCGGAATACTAAACGGACCTTGATAACACCAAAATGCACTCCAAACCAAATTTAAAGAACTTTAAAACCTTCAATGTGCCGACTTTCAATATTAAGCGCTAAAATGCTCCTAGGTCATCCAAAACACAATCCGAATATACGCCAAAGTCCATAATCGTCATACGAACCTAATAGACCGTCAAATCCCGATTCTGAGGTCGTTTACTCTAAACATTAACTTGAGTCAAACTCAGCCTTTTTTAGCCAACATTGAGGAACAAAGTGTTCCGATTTCAACCCGAACCCTTCCAAGCCCGAACTAACAATCCCCGCAAGTCATAAAACAGAAAAAGCACATATGAGGAGTCTTATTTAGAGGAACGGGGATCTAAAAATCAAAACGACCGGTCGGTTCGTTACATTCTCCACATCTTAATCAAACGTTCGCCCTCGAACGGGTCTAGAATCATACCTGGAGTGCCGAATAATTATGGATATCTTCTCCGCACTCGGTCTCCCAAGTCGCCTCATCGACGCCTCCACTCAACCTATACCGCAATAATCTTCTTGGACCTCAACTGGCAAACTTGCCTGTCAACAATGGCAACTGGCTCCTCCTCATAACCCAGGATCTCATATACCTGAACCGTGTTGAAGTCTAACACATGCGACCTATCGGCATGATACCTCCAGAGCATAGACTCGTGGAAAACCGGATGAACTCCTGATAGATTGGGAGGCAAAGCAAGCTCATAAGCAACCTCCCCAACTCAGCTCAACACCTCAAATGGACCTATAAACCTTGGGCCCAAATTTCCCTTCTTCCTGAACCTCATGATTCCCTTCATCGGCAAGACTTTCAAGAGGACCTTCTCGCCCACCATAAATGACAAATCACGCGCCTTTTGATCTGCGTAACTCTTCTGTCTAGACTGTACTGTGCGAAGTCGCTCCTGAATCAGCTTTACCTTTTCCAAGGCATCCTTCACTAAATCAGTACCATATAAATTTGCCTCACCGGGCTCAAACCATCCGATGGGCGAATGACATCGCCAACCATATAAAGCCTCAAATGGAGCCATCTCGATGTTGGACTGATAACTGTTGTTGTAAGCAAACTTGGCCAAAGGCAAGAATCGATCCCACTTCCCTCCAAAGTCAATCACACATGCTCTAAGCATATCTTCCAAGATCTGAAGTGTCGGCTCCGACTGCCCGTCGATCTGCGAATAAAAGGTTGTGCTGAGCTCTACCCGGGTCTCTAACTCACTCTGTACTGCTCTCCAAAAATGCGAAGTAAACCGAGGGCGTCTATCTGATATGATGTAAACAGGAACATCATGCAACTGAACAATCTCCTAAATGTAAATCTGGGCCAATCTCTCTGAAGAATATCTGGTGTACTGACTTGGTCAACCTGTCGATAATGACGAAGTCCATAGTAATGCGCTCCCATTTCCACTCAAGTATAACCATCTGCTGGAGTAGGCCATCTGGCCTCTGATGCTCATACTTAACCTGCTGGCAATTTCGGCACCTCGCTACATACTCAACTATGTCCTTCACCCGCCGCCACCAATAATGCTGCCTCAGGTCGCGATACATCTTCGTAGCAGCTAGATGAATAGAATACTAGGAGCTGTGTGCCTCCTCTAGAATCTTCTCCCTCAAGCCATCAACATTAGGAACACATAGATGACTTTGGAGTCGTAGAACACCATCCTCACCGATAGTAACCTCCTTGCACTACCCTGTAGTACCTTCTCTCTGAGAACCAATAAGTGTGGATCATCGAACTGATGATCCTTGATCTGCTCGAATAGTGAAGACTTGGCGACGACGCACGTACGGACTCGGCTGGGCTCTGAATTATCCAACCTCACAAGTCTATTATCCAAGGACTGAATGTCCAAAGCTAATGGCCTCTCCTCTGCTGAAATGAATGCCAAACTACCCATACTCTCCGCCTTTCTGCTCAAGGCATCCGCAACTACATTTGCCTTGCTCGGATGACAAAGGATGGTAATATCATAATCCTTTAGTAACTCAAGCCACCTGCGCTGCCTCAAATTGAGATCATTCTACTTGAACAAATGTTGCATGCTGCGATGATCAGTGTAAACCTCACAGGACACCTCATAAAGATAATGCCTCCAGATCTTAAGCGCATGACTAATCGCGGCCAACTCCAAATCATGTACAGGGTAATTCTTCTTGTGGGGCTTCATCTGATGTGAAGCATATGCAATGACTCGCCCCTCTTGCATCAATACACAACCCAAACCAATGCGTGAAGCATCGTAACACACAATATACATCCCTGAACCAGAAGGCAACACTAACACCAGTGTTAAAGTCAATGCGGTCTTGAGCTTCTGACAGCTCATCTCACAATCATCGGACCATCGGAACGGAACACCCTTCTGGGTCAATCTAGTCAAAGGTGCTACAATGGATGAGAAGCCCTCCACAAACCGGCGATAATTACCTGCTAACCCCAAGAAGCTCTTAATCTCAATCGTTGTGGTAGGACGAGGCCAACTCTGAACTACTTCGATCTTCTTGGGATCTACCTTAATACCCTCGCCTGATACAACATGCCCCAAGAATACTACAGAATCTAGCCAAAACCCACACTAGGAGTACTTAGCATATAGCTTCTGTTCCCGCAAGGTCTGAAGCACCACTCTCAAATGCTGCTCGTGCTCCTCCATGTTGCGCAAGTAGATCAAAATGTCATCAACGAAGACAATGACAAATGAATCGATGTATGGCCTAAATACCTGGTTCATGAAATCCATAAACGCCGCTGGGCATTAGTCAAATCAAGGACATCACTAGAAACTCATAATGACCATATCTAGTCCGGAAAGTCATCTTCGGAACATCCGAATCCCGAATCTTCAACTGATGGTACCCCGATGTCAAGTCGATCTAAGAGAACACCCTAGCACCCTGCAACTGGTCAAACAAATCATCAATACGCATCAACGGGTACTTGTTCTTAATGTAACTTTGTTCAACTGACGGTAATCAATGCACATCGGCATAGTTCCATCTTTCTTCTTTACGAACAACACCGGTGCACCACTTGGTCTGACGAACCCCTTTGCTAGTAACTCCTCAAGTTGTTCCTTCAACTCCTTCAACTCTTTCGGAGCCATGCGGTACGGTGGAATGGAGATAGGTTGGGTACCTGGAGCCAAATCAATACAGAAATCGATATCATGATCTGGTGGCATGCTTGGAAGATTAGAAGGAAACACATAAGAGAACTCCCGGACCATAGGCACTGAATCAATCCCCGGAGTCTCTGTAGTAGTATCCCAAACATAAGCTAGATAAGCCAAACAACCCTTCTCGACCATGTGTCGAGCCTTCAAAAAAAAAAAGATAACCCGGCTAGGTGCACAGACAGACAAACCCTTCCACTCCAATCTAGGCAACCCTGGCATCGCCAAGGTAACAGTCTTGGCATGGCAATCAAGGTTGGCGTGATATGGAGATAACAAGTCAATGCCCAGGATGAGCTTAAAGTCGGTCATATCGAGCAACTGAAGATTCGCTCTTGTATCATAACCACAGAAAGTAACAATGCAGGACCAGTAGATCCGATCCACAACAACAAAATCGCCCACAAGAGTGGACACATAAACAGGAGTACCAGGGACTCACGAGAAACACCCAGGAAATGAGCAAACAGATACGAAACATATGAATATGAAGACCCTCGATCAAATAATACCGAAGCATCCCTACCGCAGACAGAAATAATACCTGTGATCACGGCATCTGAGGCTACTGCATCTGGACTGGACGGAAAAGCATAGAACCTAACTGGAGCGCCGATTGGCTAGCCTCCACCTGACTGGCCTCCACTTGTCTGTCCTCCACCTCTAGGCAGCCCCTACCCACCTACCCTCCACCTCTAGGCGGCCGGACGGCTGGTGCGGCAGCTGGATCTGTAATCATAGGCTGAGAACCCTATTGTACTGCCTTGCCCCGAAGTCTGGGATAGAACCTCCTCATGTGACTAAGATCCCCGCACTCGAAACAACCTATCAGTACGATGCACTGCTGACTTAAAGTCTGACTCTAATGGCCTGAATATCCATTGGACGAACCCTGAATAGTTGGTGGGTGGTAGGAACTCTCTGGCATGGCGCTGAAATAAGGCCACACTGGAGCACCCCAAGGAGGTGGCGGTGCTGGATAAGTGGGCCTGCCAGACTGACCCCTCACAAACTGACCTCTGCCCCCAGCTCCAGAATATTGAAACCGCTTATCCCTCGTCACCTGATCTCAGCTCCGCTGATGAACACCCTTGATCCTCCGAGCTATCTCTACAACTAGCTCGTACGAAGTCCCTATCTCAACCTCTCGGGCCATAGTGGCCTGGATACCAGAGTGCAAACCTGCAACAAACCCCCGCAATCTCTCTGTATCGGTAGGAAGTATCATAAGTGCATGGTGAAACAACTCAGAGAATCTCGCCTCATAGTTGATCACCTATATCTGGCCCTGCTGGAGCTGCTCGAACTGAAATTGCAACTCTTCCCTCTGAGAGGGTGGAATGTATCTGTCCAAAAGAGGCATGTGAACTGGCCCCAAGTCATGGGAGGAGAACCTACTGGTCTGCCAAGAAAATAGGACTGCCACCATCTACGGGCCCTGCCCTCCAGCTGAAAGGTGGTAAAGTCCACCCTTTGGGACTCCAATATACCCATGTTGTGCAGTCTATCCCTGCACCGATCAATAAAGTATTGGGGGTCCTCATGTCACTCACCTCCAAAGACAGGAGGATGAAGCTTGGTCCATTTGTCCAATAGCTTCTACGGCTCGCCGACCGCAGTTGGTCTGGGCTCAAGTATAGCTGCTGTAACTGGCTGAGCTCCGCCCACGGGTAGTGCGCCCGGGGTCTGATATACGGCAGTTGCATGCCATGGAGCCTGAGCGGTTAGGGTTTGTGCTTCCCCTCCCGCCTGAGATGTGGCTAGGTCCATTGGAAATAAACCAGCCTGAGTCATAGAATCCATGAATCGCAACATACAGCACATGACCTCCTAGAACCCTGGCGCGGACATGAAATCCGCTAGGGCTGGCTCTACTGCAGGCACCTCGCCATGCTCCTCTAATAGGATCCTCTACAGGATCTGCTAGTGACATAGCTGGAGAAACTCTGGTACGTCCTCGTCCTCTACCACGGGCTGGAGCCCTCCCTCAGCCTTTAGCAATAGAGGGAGTAGCTCCTCCATGATCGGGTACATCTGTCATGCGCGTTCTCACCATCTGTGAGAGAATAAAGAAAGATACTTAGCACAACATCAACTTCACAATAGGAGATGAAGAAAGAGTAGTTTCCTAACACCCTATAGCCTCTCAAAGATAAGTACGGATGTCTCCGCACAGATCCGCAAGACTCTATTAGGCCTGCTCATAACTTGTGAGACCTACGTGAACCTAGTGCTCTAATACCATGTCACGGTCCAATTTTACCTATAGGCCGTGATGGCGCCCAACGTCGCCGCTAGGCAAGCAAACGGTGAACTAACCATATGATTGCTATTTTTAATAAGTTTCCAAGTAAGTAAATCCCATTTGTTAAGAAATTAAGGAAGTAGAAAATTTTAATAAAATAAAACGAAGGCCACTAAGTGGGAAAATGTAGTGATATAGATACTACAAAATCATAAATTCTACTAGTGAGTGTGCTAAGACCTGGCGTCACAAGTGTATGAGCAGCTAGTAGAATATACAAAAATCTAACTATTGTGTGAAATAAAGTAGACAGAATATAAATACAAAAGAGAGACTCTAGGTGATGCAAAATGACGACGTCCAAATCCACTAATAAAAAAGTAAATGGACACGGTCGCATGCACATATAATTTACCCAACTATGAGTTGGGGTCGAATTTCACAGAGAACAATATGTAGGCGATTAGGCGTGTAAGAGAATTATCACTTATTATGCTAAGCCAAACACTTAGAATGGTTTTCGGAAAATATTTATAACTAAATGCGAAAATATAAACTAACCTAGAAAGCAAGTAAAATAATCAATGGCTACAAGTATGGATACACAGGGAATTACACTCAAGTAACGATCCAATGTATTTCACGATTTAACAAATATGAGCGAGTTTATGTTAATTAGCCTCGGGTAATAATTCTATATTAGCTTCTTCTAATGACTAACAAGACTTCCTAATTGAATTATCCCTAAAACAATTAAGAAATTAAGCACACCCGATTATGGCTACAAGTAGTTCAATCCTATCCCTAGGTAGAATCTATAAAGTGGGGGTTAAGGCCTCAAGTTCTTGTTAATTAATCTTTTCCAACCCCAAATTATCTTTCCCAAAATTAATTCGATGTAAGTGGGAGAGTTCTAGGGTTAGCTGATCCCTTTGGAAACATTAAAGAACAAGAATAATTAAAGAAACAATAACTCACTTCATTATAAATAAAAATCGTTCAATACATAAGCATAACAAGATATTTAATCCACACTTTAAATATGAATATTTCCATAAACAAGATTCAGCTGTTGGAATAAATACTACACACTTAGATATACAATACAAAGCAAGTAAAGAAGAAATGAACATAAATGGGTAAGAAATTATTAACCAAAAGCTTCAGATCTTCAAGATCCAAGTGTATGTGCAAATCTAGTATAAGGACTAAAAAATAAGCCAAAGATATGCCAAAGATGAGCTAGGTCGTGTATTAAATGGCTTGGGGGTCAAAAACGTGAAATTTCGGAACTGCCTAGTTTTCCTGCCAATTTCTTCTTCGTGTTCGTGATTATACCTTCGCGTTCGTGAAGGTTAGTTTTCTGCAGCTTTGCGTTCACGGTCTCCACTTTGCGTTCGCCAAGGGCTGGCTTCCTGTTGCTTCGCGTTCGCGATCTTTCCTTCGCATTCGCGAAGGGTTGGCTTCCTGCTAGTTCGCGTCCGCATTACACCTTCGCGTTCGTGAAGGGTAATTCACTGGGGCAGACTTCCATTGTCCATTTTAGCTGTTTTTTGACTCGTTTTCACTTGGTTTCATCACCATCACTTCTAAATCACATAAAACCTATAAAATAGAAGTAAATGACATTAAACACACGATTTTATCAACCAAGTCTAGCAAAATCTAAGATTAAAGACGAGATAAGTTGGTAAAATACCCACTTATCAAACGCCCAAACTTAAACTATTGCTTGTCCTCAAGCAATCCAACAACTAAGAACATCCTTCAATAAAATCATCAATTAAGTTCAGTGACATACCAAATATCATTTCAAGTCAAAAAGGTTCAAATTAAACACAATCTAGCGACTTCGGTTGGTACCAACAATTAATCCAAAGCATATGAATCGCCAACAACTTCTCACAAATTTCATTTCAATTCAAGTGCTCAAACACCACATTAATCAAAGTAGCAACCAAGTCATGACACTAAAGCTTCAAAATTTGCCTCATTATCACAAACAATTTTCTTTTATTCATTCCTCCCAATTGGAGATTGGATTAAGTTCACAACTCAAAATTTCATGTGTCCTCACACTTAGAGAGAATCCCAACTTATAAATTGCAAGTTAAACACAAATGGAATATCAAATGGAAAGAATTAACTCTCTCTCTCACACACAAAGATATTCAAATGCACAAAAGTAGTGCCATAGGCTTGCCCTTCATGTATTTCTCCACTAATGTAGACACACTTGGTTCAAAATCAAGTAGGACTTAAAGGATTGTAATGTAGGTTTTTGGTTAAGGTAGGGCACAATTTGGATAAGAGTGAGTCAAAACCTCCCTAAGCACTACAATTTTCAACAATTAAAGCACACGTCCTTCAAAACCATTTTCCATCATTTCTTCATTTTTCATTCCACACCTAATCTTCCCTTTATTCATAACTCCTTATTTTTCCTTCCTTTGTATATATATATATATATATATATGTGTGTGTGTGTGTGTGTGTGTGTGTGTGTGTATGTATGTATATATATATATATATATATATATATATATATATATATATATATATATANTATATATATATGTATGTATGTATGTATATATATATTTTTTTTAAATTACCTTTCACCTTTTAAGAAACTTCCACATCACAACTTTTCCAATATGCACCCCCAAACTTAGGCTTTTAACCTATGTTTACACTTTCAAAGTACTTAGGGAGGTAGAGTGCCAAAAGCTAGATCAATAAAGAACAAAAGGTTAAAGTTTGTAACATGGCTGCTAAAGAAAAAGCTTAAAGGCTCAAAAGGGGTTGACTAGGAAAAATATGCAAGGGTAGAAAATTTAAGGCACAATAACGGTCCAAGGAAGGCCTAGCATCATTTTTTAAACCAAGTTAGTCTAGGATTTCGCCTTGAAGCACATTCCGGGCAAGTTCTAGACTACAAATAATGCAAAAGAACTCATAACAAATCTCACCACACATGGCACATGCAAACTCGAGTGACATATAAATCCAAAATTCAATTAAAACCAATGGACCCAAAGAAAATCACATATGGCCTAAAAGGCTATTTAATGAATCAAAGAGCCAAAAATAGAACCTAAAAGTCACAACAAGGATTATCACTTAAATAATTTTTCTTTTTAAAGATCAAAACTTCATATGCCAAAGTTTAAATCATATTGGTACCAAACAAGCCACACGTTGGTTTATGGACAAAAGAACACAACCAACAACCAATTTATTCACTACTACTAGATACTAAACTGACTAAAAAAATATTTACCTAAAAAAAGAAAAAAAAAACTAAACCAGACTAATCCCTTAAGAAAGTTGTCATCGTAGGAGGTCATCCGGCTCGACAAAAATTATTTTCTTGGAAAAGAACCGCGGCATAAAGAAAAACTCAATTTTTTTAACTAATACTACTACAAGTAAATAAAGTAGCAAAATAAGAAGAAAAAAAACTAATGCTAACATGCTAGAATTAAACTTCAAATTATCACTAATAAACTACAACGTCAACCAATCTACACAAGTTGTCACAAAAAATAATCATGCTCCAACTACATCATCACATGTAAATGAGTCACCCCCAACCTAAAGTATTGCACTATCCTCAATGCAACTAAACAAAATAAGATAAAATGAAGGAGGTGCTCCCTGAAACTGCATCACTCGGAGCTGGAGGTGGTGGGAAATTTGAGCTCCAAATCCTCAGCATCATCGTCCTCTGATCCATGTGAGCCACGGAATGAACTCAGCTTGTGCATCATTTTGGACAGAAATTTGCTTTTCTTTTTCTCACGCTCCTTGAACTTTCTCTGGCGCTTCTCAATCTTCCCTTGCCGACGGATCATATTTTCCAACTTGTTGTTCATGGCCTCCATCTTTCTTGTTATTGTTTTTTTCTCTTTGATCACGTCATCCAGGGGCAGAAGTGCCATTAGATGTGCTAGCCCCACGTGGGCCAGTAAGAAGGCCAGCTATAAGCTACCTAATGTGTGCATCTACTCCATATATTTGACTGGATAAGTGACGCATAGTGTGAGGGATGGACTGGAGTGGTCCCATGAGGTCAAATGACCCTGGTGCAGGTGCAAAGGATCTGGCGGGATCAGTGGTGGCCTCAGAGAATTGCCCAAACAAAGAGGATGCAACATCAATCCTCCTCTTTTCTGCTTGTCACTGTGTCCCTTTTTCAGTAATGGGTGGATTGTTGATACCCAATTTTTTCCTATATATTTTTAATATGCATAAATACTTTCAAAATAGCATATATATGCATATATAAGCATGCACAAGGTTTTTATAAATTTTTTATATTTTTAAAGATTTTAAATTGATTTACTTCCTTCCTTTTTTTCTCATAAAATCCCCATTAATTATTCCTCAAATTATTATTGTGGTAATTCAGTCATCTAAATTCTATATTTATGCCAAAATATTGCTAAAATATTTTAGTGCATTTTTTATAATTGCATTTTGTATTTTTAAAGCTAATTTGCATATAATTGCAATATTAGCCTTATTAATGCACAATTACGTTTTATATGCATAAAATGATATTCTATATTTTAAAATTTTAAATATCTATTTTTAAATCATTTTAGTACACAAAATTATTTTTAGAAACCATTTATTATTTATTATAAATTAATAGGGAAAATTGGCTATTTAAATCATAGCCAGATTTGGCTTTCAATTTTAGCCTAGTTGAACCTGCTCCTAGCCCAATTTCCTACCCAATTAACCCGATCCAGACCCTATAAACTCCTACCCAAACCCGGAACCCATCTGCCCGGTCTAATCTTGACCGTTGATCTCCCGGATCAACGGTCCAAACGAGCCCTTTCCTTTTTTAATCCTAAAGACCACTAACCCTATCTCATTTCTGAGATTCCGCCGCCCTCAAACTCTCTCATATCCTCTCTTCTCTCAACCTAACCCTAATCCCCTTCAATCGCCTTCTTCTTCTCCGGCCATCTCCGGCAACCTCCTTTCGACCCCAAGCCTCCAATGGTCCCTTCATCGCCTTGCTCATCATCTCTGAGGCCTTCAAGGGTCCTGGGCCATGCTGATTTGGATCTAGGGTTTCTGTTTCTGTTGTTCATGGTTTCTCCGGTGTGATTTTGGACAAAATCACACCATATTTGTTACGATGTGTGAAGTTTGTAGCAGGTTCTTCCGTTTCTATCTGGGTTTCCTTTGAAACCCTAACTTTGTTTGAATCTCTTAGATCTAGGCTATTTTTAACGATTTAAGTCTGTTTCTTTCTATGTTTTGCACTATTCTCAAACTTCTTTTGAATATCATCAACTTCAGCCATTTTTACTTTCTTTAAAGTTAGGGTTTCTCAGAGTTCTTCTGCACTCGTTCAAACTGATTTTTTTCTTTATGTTTAAACCTTTTCCTTGCATATCTTGACTGATTCTATGTTCTTACTGCTTTTTCAACTCACCTCTGTTAAAAGCCCTGATTTCTTTTTTAGATCTTCTTTGTCTTAGTTTTGTGTGTTAGCCTGACTACTTGATTCTTGTTAAGCTTCTGTGATTACCATGCTTCGAATGGGTTTTACTGAGTCCTTAACCTACCTATATCACCTCTATGTGATTGTATTCATCTTGAGTTTTCATCTCTTGCCTCTTTCTGTCGATATTGCTGGCCTTGCCTGTTTGCTACGTCTGTTTGATCTTCTCTATTTATATGTTGAAGTACAGAATCATGACTCCCTCTTGATTGATTCTGATTTCCTTAGTTGATGTTTTAATTGAAAGATTTTCTTTTAAAACCCTAAAATTCTACTCGTTTGTTTAAATTGACCGATTCCATTACTTTATTTGTTGTAGTACTTTATTTTTACTGAATCATTCCTTAATCGAAGTTTTTCTAAACTTAGCCTTAATTGGCTACCCTATGCTTACTGAGTTTTGGTTCTTTCCTTATTAGTCCTGTATTGATTTTCTTCTTCTTGCCTTATACGCTACTGGTTTTTACCGTTTGAATTAGTTCCCTTAATTAAGGGAGTACTTGCCTTGATTTTCTAGTTAATTGATTCTGAGTTCCTCAATTATTATGTTACTATGATTTTTACCTTATTTACTACCTGTTTTCAAACTATAAATACTCTAGTATTTCATTAGCACAATACACGAACACTTGGGTTCAAAAACTATCTCTCATACTTTAAAAATCTCTGCCCTCTCTTTTGGGCTATTTGCTATTGCTAGCTGGCTGCAAGCCAAGGCTAACCATTTGTGCTCTCTTGTTCTTTTCATTCTGCTTACTCTCCTCTTCACTGGTATGTCCTAGTTTCAATTCAAGTTCCAACAACAACATGATTCTCTTATTGTTTCAGTTCTTCTTGTTTCTGGTTTGCTTATATTTGTGGTTCTGTTGTGAAACTTGTAGTTAAGAACACATTACTAGCATGTTATCATGTCTTCCCCCTTCCCTTTAGATTAGTATATTCCCTTTATGTGTATATCTTAGCACGTCTTACCAGTTGTCTCTTACTTGTTGTATATTTACCATATTATATCCCATGGATCCCAAATCCCTATCACCTCTCTATGTGGTTGTGTTTTTCATGCCTGGTTTTGTGACTATGTCAGTGTCAGTTATTTCTGAGCATGCCTGAACCAGTCCTAGACCTTGATGGATTTTGTGTTTGCAACCAATTGTTCTATGTGTCCCAAACCCCTTGACCACTGTGTGTGACTCTTGAATTTACTTGGTCCTGTAAACTAGCTGTGTTTGGACTCTGTTAACTATTCCAATATTTTTTTAAACAATCTCTACCGAATTGTTTTCAAGAAAGGCTTTTTGCTAATCACAGTTTCTTACTAAAACCTTTTCAACTTGTGTCCGTCACTTCTCACTCTACTCCTAGTCAATAAGTTCTTCCCCCTCTAGTATGTGTACTGCCTTAGGATCCTCTTGAGAACCCTCTGAACTCTGGCATACTGAGGCTGGCATTTCCACACTTCACTTGTTCAATTCTTGGCTGCTATGTCTAGGTGTAAGCACTGCCCGAGATCCTTGAGATCCTTAGGGAACTTTGATGCACCTAGACTATGATTTTGTCTATGGAACTGAGGCATATGAGACCATTGGAGGCTTTGGAAATCTGGGCCTAGTCGGAGGCTCCCTATAGAATAGCTTCTTGATTTTTTTTATTTACTTATGTAATTCATTCATTGGTCTGTAATAACTTGTATACAGATATCGGGGTATTTAGTGAAAAGGGGTGGGTAGATACATGTTTTATGGGGTAATTCGGGTAGAAATCATGCTCATAGGACTTTACTTTTAAATCTGTTTGCTCTACTAAGTAGAAATCATGCTCGTAGGACTTCATGTTTAAATCTGATTATCTTCCAATAGAAATCATGCTCCTAGGCCTTCATGCTTAAATTCGATTGCCTCACCAAGTAGAAATCATGTTTATAAGGTTCTACATTCTGTCATGTTTAGAAACCATGCCTATAGGTTCTAAATAATCATGCATTCAATCAGATTAACAAACGTAGACATCATGCCTATAGGAATTACTCGCAATTCTGTCTGTCAGTCTGATTTAGTCTAAATAAATCAACTTAGCCCACGCCTATTTCATTTCTGAATTGGTTTTATTAAGTATTTCATATTTCTTGAAACAAGTTCTTTTAAACTGCCTCAATCTCATTAGATATCATGCCTATAGGTATTAACGAAGTGCGTTTCAAAACCTGATTTATTTTCTATACAAATGTGCTAGTCAGCACTCCGCGTATAGGCGAGCCTCCAGGGCATTTTCAAAATTGCATTCTCTGAAACTGTCTTTATTGCTTAACTTTTTTTATCCTAAAAGGCTTTAAAAGAAGTCCTTAGGCAACTGCTAGGGTATAATTTCTGAACCTGAAAAAAAGGGGTTGTTTGTTTCTGCATATTCCCTTAGATATCCTGCTTTAGGACTTTGTCTAATAAAAGACCTTAACTATGCTTGAGTCGTGCTGCTTATGTGTTGGATTGAGGAGGAAACTTTGAGCCTCTAATTGCTCCCTCTTATGTGCTGAAAGTCCTAAGTGTTTGCTTGTCGCCTTAGAATTTTCACCTTTTAAAACCTTAGGGGTCTGTCTAGAACCACCTATAGGTAGAGGTCCTAAATCCCTCCAGGACCATTAAGAAGGGATGGGTAGCAGCACCTAATAGGAATTGTTGACCAAACACTCATTTTGCATGACCAATAAGGGGATAGGAAGGGTAGATATGGATATGATGACCGGTGCGCTAATGCCACGCGTAGCCCCTTTCCAAAGAGTGATTACCGGGCATTGTACTGATATGATCCTATAGGATAACCAACCTAGGACCCCTCCTTACCGAAACCTTTCTTTAAAACTTTGTTTTACAACTTGTTCAAAACTTTATCTTACTACTTGAGTTACTCTAACGTGTTTCACTTGCGACCTATTTGATTCAACTATTTACTTGTAATGGACTGATTTGTGAATGTAAGTTCGGCCGGGACCCACAGTTGTGCACCAAGAGGGGTGATTAACACCTTCCCCTCAAGGTTATTTCGATCCCTTACGCTAATCTCTGGTAATGCAAACCAACCCAAGAGTTAATCGCTCTAGGTGCCCTAATGCACCTTAATCCGTTAGGTGGCGACTCTTCAAATACCCAATTCCCAAAAGGAAATGAGTCATTACACCCCGTGAATGTCGAAACCCGAACCTCTCTCCCCGTCAAAGGAGGGAGGGAAAAAGGGGGCGTGACAGCATGGCGACTCTGCTGGGGATATTTTTAGGCTCTTACCATAACGAACTTGCTCTTACAAATTAGTCCAAGCATGCTTTATCCCCTACCCTCTTCCCTTATTTTAATTTGACTGTCTGTTTTCTTTTAAACATTTATTGTTCTTTATTCTTGAAACTGACTTGTCTCTTTGTTTCCTTTTCCTGTAACCGTGTTTCAATTATTTAAATACTGTATTTATTTTTTCCTTACGTGAAAATACTTGACTACATGTTATTAACTGCTGCATAAATCATGCTCCACATCATATTTCACTCGTGCATATCAAATCCCATAGCAACGCTTTAATGAATGGTTGCGCTCTTCCTATTACTACCTTTAAATTCGGAAAGGCTTATTTGCGGTAAAACCAGTCGATCAGCGGTGCAGTCGATGGTTCCGTGCCTTCCCCCTCGAGTTGTCCGCTCGAGGGTACCAGTCTAAAACCCCATAGAAACCTTACTCTGGTTGAAATTGTGCATCCATCATGGTCAAACCTAGTCAGATTAGTTATGTTGTCCACATAATGATCCTTTAAGAGGGTGTTCCATAGTCCTAACGGACACAACCACGTTCTGTGCATTAATTTGGAGAACTAAATGCCGATATGTTGATCACAAATGTATAAATAGTCGAGTCTGGTGGGGGAGAAGGGCCTAACCCTTTTTGTTTTGCAGAAAATGAGGCACGAGGTCCCCATATTCGGTATGGTTAGCAACATCCCGTCATTGCTGCTAGATTGGTGGGAGGACCTTTCCTCAAGTGACAAGAAACATGTGAGGAAGTACCTGGGTAACCTGCCCTCCTTGCTGTATATTGAGCCAAACAACAAACTGATTGAGGCTGCCACCTTATTTTGGGATAGTGAGAGGGCGGTGTTTCGCTTCGGCGACATAGAAATGACACCGCTTCTGGAGGAAATTGGAGGGCTTGCGGGATTAACTTGGGACAGTCCTGGGCTATTGGTACCAGAAAATCGTACAGGCAGGGGATTTCTGAAGATGATGGGGTTGAAGAAGAATGCCGACTTAGTGTGTTTGAAGGAATATTACATACCTTTCGAATGCCTGTACGAGAGGTATGGCCATAGCAAATCTTTCCGCACCTACCATGATGAGATCTCTCTCATTCCTCTGGGTCACATCCACCGCAGAGTGTTTGTAATCATAGTGTGTTTCCTAGGCCTGATAGTGTTCCCAATGAAAAAGGGAAGAATTCACACAAGGTTGGCTATGGTTGCAAAGATTTTGATGGAAGGGATTAATGGACAGGCGCATACCATAGTCCCCATGATCGTAGCCGACATCCATAGGGCTCTGGAGCATTGTCAAAGAGGGGTAAATCATTTCGAGGGTTGCAACTTATTGCTGCAGTTATGGTTGTTGGAACATTTCCAAAGGGGTCACTATCGCCAAGAATTTCCGCGGAGGTCTTGGAACGACCACATTGCTTTCCATCATCCCAAGCAGATGACTTATATTCCAGATAGATTTGCTCAGCCAGAAAGCACCAAGGAATAGGTAGAGTTCTTCGATAATCTAACCGAGGAACATGTGCAATGGATGGTCGAATGGTTCCCCACGGACGAGTTTATTATCAGATCTAGGGATGCTCCGCACTTGGTGCTAATAGGGCTGAGAGGAATATACCCATATGTCCCTATGCGAGTTATGAGGCAAGCAGGCCGAAAGCAGGTTGCACCAAGGGTTGTCAAGATGAGTCACTTCAGGGCGGACTTTCAAGACAACGACGTCCCTATAAGTGCCAGGCTCAGCATATGTGGCACTGCAAGATCATCGTGGAGAAGAACACCGTCGAGCCAGACAGGTATCACGTAGGGTATGAGCCACTCTACTCGGCATGGTTGGAGGACAATCTGAAAGGAATGGCGACACCAGGGGCCGGTCGAGGGAACAGAATCATAGATGAGGAAGCTGAAGCTCAGGTTAAGTACAACAGGCTACGCAAAAGGCTCCACGACTCTGAGAATGAACACCGGGAAATACATGAGAGGAATGTAAGGTTGATCGAGGAGTGGAAAGAGATGGCGGTCACTTCCAATAGGAAACTGGAATATCTGGAGCGAGGGATAGTGGAGCTGGAAGGTAAGGTCATCAAGAGAATTTAAAATTGCCAGAACACTGAAGGACCTGAAGGAGGACACTTGGCCAGAGCCTACTTGTTGCTGGGGCTGCGCGAGCTGGGAGATCTCTATGAGGGAGTCCCGAAGATTGAATCTGGGGAAGGTCCTTCTGGGACCAAATAGGCTAGATTTATCTTTGCTTTTTCTTAAACGTAATAAGGCCAAGTGCCAATAGTAACTCATTTTTATCATTATTTTAGTATCGTTTTGGGGATTCGTCTATTCTTACATTATGAAATGAAGCATTTATTGGCTTTAAAAGTTCTCCAAATCTACTTGTCGCTAGGCCTACCTCGGGCACAACGAGGCTCCCAAATTAGGATGCGAATTTACATTTCCACAATATGTGTTTAAATACTGCAAACATTTCAGGATCCTCACTAACTTGTCACCTTTTGTTTTTGCTTATTTTTTATTATTCCCATCCCCTTAGGTTGGTTCATCCATACTGGCCTCATCAGTCATATCACACCAGATCCAGAGGCCCTCCACCTCCTCCTCCTCCAAGCAACACAAAAGGCAGAGGGAAAGCAAAGATGGACGACTTAAGTGGTGGAATACAGAAGGAAAACGTTGAGAACGCAGAGACTTCCGACGGCCGCAGTACTCCGGCCCCGAATGACCTGGTTTTAAGACTGGAACAAAAGATACTAGAACTGCAAGGAGAACTCGAGCAGCTCCGCAATTTGGCAAATTTGTCACTAACCCTCAATGTCCCTGATATCCACCAACAGAACGCAAAGAACCTGATACCTCCTCAAAACACACAAAACCAACAGCCACAAAATCCTACAGCACCAAAACAATTTGCAACTCCACTGCTAGTACCAACCCCACCACAACAACATCACCAACCAATTCAGTACCTGCCAACCACCACTTACCACACTCCCCAAAATACACCACCACTTGTTCCCGATCCACAAAACTCCACCAATGACCATCACTATACCCAAGTCCCTGGCACCTATCAGAGCAACCCCATATACGTGGAAACTATACCACATTCTACCCAACCAATGTCCTGTGCACCGGAACCCATCGAAAAGGACCTGCTCATTAAGAACATGGCTGAGAACTTAAAAAGTTAACAAGTCGAGTTCAAGGTGTTGAAGGCGATAGAGGAATAGAAGGTTTGAATTACAAAGATTTGTGCATACAGCCCGATGTGGAATTGCCGGAGGGGTACAAACCTCTCAAGTTCGAAATGTTCGATGGCACAGGTGATCCTAGGGTTCACCTAAGAACTTACTGTGACTAACTTGTCGGGGTCGGGAAAGATGAAAAAATCCGAATGAAGCTCTTTATGAGGAGCCTTACTGGGGACGCGTTGTCTTGGTATATCAGCCAATATCCCTAGAAGTGGTCCAATTGGGTAAGCATGGCATCAGATTTCATGGACCGGTTCAGGTTTAACACAGAGAATGCACCGGATGTCTTCTACATCCAGAATCTTAAGAAGAAACCTACTGAGACCTTCCGTGAATATGCTACTCGTTGGAGGTCGGAAGCGGCCAAGGTCAGGCCATCCTTGGACGAAGAACAAATGAATAAATTCTTAGTCAGGGCAAAGGACCCGCAATATTATGAGAGGCTGATGGTTATCGAAAATCCCAAATTCTCTGACATCATCAAACTCGGAGAAAGGATTGAAGAAAGGATCAAGAGCGGAATGGTAACAAACTTTGAGGCTTTGCAAGCCATGAATAAAGCACTACAGTCATGTGGCATATCGAAGAAGAGAGATGTTGGGGCAGTAATGGTAGCCCAGGGCCCAAAATCCCCGCTTGTCTATCAAACACCTCCAACCACACACCAAACAACTCCACCCACGTACCAAGCATCACCGCCCACATATCAACCTTCATCTCCCAGATACTCCCAACCAGCCTCTGTCCATCACACCTATAACTCCCAACCATCCCACTTCCAATCACCGCCAGCCCGTCAAAATTATCCGAGACCACGACCCAACTTTGACCGCAAGCCACCCAGACAGTATACCGCCATTGCTGACCCCATTGACCAATTATATGAAAGGTTGAAAGCCGTCGGTTATGTCACTCATGTTCCCGCTGTAGCGTTAGAAAATCTAACCCAGTGGGTCAATCCGAACAAGACATGTGCGTACCATTCCGGTATGAAAGGGCACACCACTACTGAGTGCCGGACACTGAAGGATAAGATCCAGACGCTAATTGACAACAAGGTCATACAAGCAAAGGAGGCCGCCCCTAATGTCCGCAACAATCCCCTCCCTGATCACATAGGTGATGGTATACATGTGATAGAGACAAATGAAGAATGGGACCCTGAGGGGTCGATCAGGCTTATTCAGGAAGGCGATGACTCTAAGGTCGCAGTCACACTTGCCCCCATTGTGGTTCAGACTCAGGATCCGATCGCGGTTGAGGTAACTACACCAGATCCATTCGAGGTAGAAGTGGCTCCGCCCGCAGCCACCCCTACTCCATTTGAAGTAGAAGTGGTCACACCCTTCACTGTGACAGTATCGACCATGCCCTGATTCAACTCAAAAGCAATACCCTGGGATTATGTCGCTGAGGCTC
>NW_017672487.1:115686-188492 GCF_001879085.1 Nicotiana attenuata
CAACATGGTCGGTCAGGTGCTGGAGAGCCATAAGATTATCTTCCACGAAGATGAGCTACCGCCCGAAGGTTTGAATCACAATCGAGCATTGCATATCACAGTACAATTTGAAGACAAGTTCATTGCCAGGGTTTTGGTTGATGGAGGTTCGAGCCTAAATATTTGTCCACTGGATACTCTGAAAAGGTTGGACAAAGGCTTCCATGAAATATGGACAGGAAGCATGAATGTGAAGGCTTTTAATGGGTCCCAGAGGGCCACGATCGGGGAAATCAACCTTTGCTTGGAGATGGGGCCAACTTGGTTCAACGTTGAATTCCAGGTACTTGACATACCAGCCTCATATAATCTTTTGCGGGGCCGCCCATGGATCCATGTTGCTGGAGCCGTGCCCTCCACACTACACCAAGTCGTAAAATTCGAAGGGAACCGTCAGGAAGTAATCATTCATGGAGATGGGAGTAACCCCATCTACACTAGTCAGACCATCCCGGTCATTGGACATAGAAGGAGGCTAGGAGGGGAGACCTATCATCACATTGAACGGGTCAATGCCGCCGAGAAGGATAAATGGTGGAGTAACAAAATAGAAAGCATAATAGCATGGTCCGGATATAAACCCGGCAAAGGGTTGGGGAAGAACCTCCAGGGTATCACCAAGCCGATACGGCTGAAAAATCATGGTACCACCTTTGGGCTCGGATACCAGTATACATGGCAAGAGTACAATGATTGGTCGCCTCCATAGCGTGGACCGTATTACCCTCTTGAGCAACCAGTGCCCCTTCTGGAACAAGCTTTCCACCAGGTCGACACAATATGGGGAACTGCAGAAGAAGAAGCACTAGCTGGGCTGAAGGATTTGTTCTTGGAAGATGAAGATATGGGCTGCAGTGCCATAATTGAGGAGGAGGACGAAGAAGGCCTCACCATTCAGACTGTGGCGAAGGGAGCTGTTCTCAGAAACTGGACCGCTACACCATCCCGAGCCCGCAGAGTCCCTGGGTAGCTTGGCAGAATTTATTTCTATAGCCATTATAGGCATTTAAGATTTCCAGTAATTTTGTTTTAAGATTTCCTTGTTTCAAAATAAATGCTCGATTCATCGAGCGAAGCTTTGTCTGAACCATTTTCTCTGTTTTACTCAAATGCATTTGTCCTTTATCATTATTCATTACTATTCTATACTTTTCCCTTCTACAGTGTTATTATTACTTTTTCTGATGAACCAGTGACTGTGACATGTAATGAGGCAACGCAACATGAGAATAGTGACTCAGAGGAAGAAGATGAGATACCCGAGGAAATTGTCAGAGAAGTTGAAAATTTTGAGAACATGCCTAAGTCCAATCTGGACAAGACCGAAACAGTAAATTTGGGAGAAGCCGAGACCGTCAAAGAGACCCGCATCAGCATTCACTTGTCGCCAACAGAGAAGAAAGAATACATCCATTTTTCTAAAGGAATACGAGGACATTTTCGCATGGTCATATGATGACATGACCGGTTTGAGCACGTCCATAATGGCTCACAAGTTGCCCATTAATCCCATGTGTCCGCCAGTCAAGCAGAAACTCAGAAAGTTCAAACCAGACATGAGCCTGAAAATCAAGGAGGAAGTTACAAAGCAGATCAAAGCCAAAGTTCTTAGAGTGGTTGAGTACCCAACCTGGTTAGCCAACATTGTGCCAGTTCTGAAAAAAGATGGGAAGGTCCGAGTATGTGTTGATTATCGGGATTTGAACAGAGCAAGTCCCAAAGATGACTTCCCACTGCCAAATATACATATCCTGATCGATAACTGCACCAAGCATGAACTCCAATCCTTTGTAGATTGCTTCGCGGGTTATCACCAGATTTGGATGGATGAAGAGGATGCAGAGAAGACGGCTTTTATTACACCATGGGGTGTATATTGTTACAAGATGATGCCATTTGGTTTGAAGAACGCTGGGGCCACTTACATGAGAGCCATGACAACCATATTCCATGATATGATACACACAGAAATATAGGTGTATGTGGACGATGTCATTATCAAATCCAAGAAGGCCACAGATCACATAGCAGACTTGAGGAAGTTATTTGACAATCTAAGGAGGTACAACTTGAAACTGAACCCCGCAAAATGTGCATTCGGGGTTCCCGCAGGAAAACTATTGGGATTCATTGTCAGTCGTCGAGGGATTGAGCTGGATCCATCTAAAGTCAAGGCGATTCAGGAGTTACCGCCACCTAAGAGCAAAAAGGATGTGATAAGCTTCCTAGGGTGTCTCAACTACATCAGCCGCTTCATAGCACAATCCACAGTCATATGTGAACCCATCTTCAAGATGCTGAACAAAGATGCTGAAACAAGCTGGAAGAGGATTGTCAAAAGGCTTTTGACAGATCAAGGAATACCTGTCCACACCACCAGTTCTGGTCCCGCCAGAACCAGGACGACCTTTGCTACTCTATCTATCTGTACTAGATGGAGCTTTTGGATGTGTTTTGGGACAACATGACAAGACAGGAAGAAAGGAGCAAGCTATATACTGCCTAAGTAAGAAATTCACACCTTATGAAGCATGGTATTCTCTACTTGAACGCACTTGCTGTGCTTTGACCTGGACAGCTCAGAAATCAAGGCATTACTTCTGTGCCTACACTACATACCTCATATCCAGGATGGATCCCCTGAAGTACATATTCCAGAAACCCATGCCGACTAGAAAGTTGGCCAAATGGCAAATACTATTAAGTGAGTTCAATATCGTCTACATAACTCAAAAGGCGGTCAAAGGACAAGCATTGGCAGACCATCTTGCTGAAAATCTTGTGGGAGGAGAATACGAACCCTTGAAAACGTATTTTCCTGATGAAGAAGTATCATTCGTAGGAGAGGACATTACCGAAGCATATGACGGTTGGAGGATGTTCTTTGACGGAGCCACAAATTTCAAAGGAGTGGGCATGGGAGCAGTTTTTGGTATCAGAAACGGGTCAGCATTATCCGGTATCTGCTAAACTCGGATTTCCCTGCACCAACAACATGGCAGAATATGAAGCCTGCATACTAGGGCTCAACATGGCAGTCGACATGAACATTCAGGAGTTGCTGGTAATCGGTGATTCAGATTTGCTTGTGCACCAGGTATAAGGAGAGTGGGCCACCAAGAATTCCAAGATATTGCCATATCTGCACCATGTGCGGGAATTGAGAAAGAGGTTTACAAAGATAGAATTCCGACATGTGCCCAGAATTCAGAATGAGTTTGCTGACGCATTGGCCACTTTGTCATCCATGATACAACATCCAGATAAGAACTACATTGATCCCATTCCGGTGAGGATCCACAATCAGCCGGCGTATTGTGCTCATGTCGAGGAAGAAGCAGATGGAAAGCTTGGCTCCATGACATCAAGGAATACTTATCAAAAGGAGAATACCCGGAGCATGCAAATCACATTCAGAAACGCACACTCCGAAGATTGTCAAATCTTTTCTTCCATAGTGGAGGAAACTTGTACAGAAGAACTCCGGATTTGGGGTTACTAAGGTGTGTTGACGCAAAGGAAGCTTCTAAGCTACTTGAGGATGTGCATGTTGGGACCTGTGGTCCACACATGAATGGTTTCGTCTTGGCCAAGAAGATACTCAGGGCCGGTTACTTCTGGATGACCATGGAAACGGATTGCATTTAGTATGTCCGCAAATGCTTTCAATGTCAAGTGCATGCCGACATGATAAAAGTGCCGCCAAATGAGCTCAATGCGGCAAGCTCACCTTGGCCATTCGCTGCCTGGGGAATGGATGTTATTGGTCCAATTGAGCCCACTGCTTCAAATGGACACAGGATTATTCCGGTCTCCATCGATTACTTCACAAAATGGGTCGAAGAGCGTCTTACAAATCCGTAACCTAGAAGGTCGTCGTAGATTTTTTCAAAGATCGTATTGTCTGCCGATTCGGAGTTCCCGAATCCATTATTACTGATAACGCCGCCAATTTCAATAGTGATCTGATGAAGGCTATATGTGAAGCTTTCAAAATCAAGCACAAGAATTCCACAACCTACAGACCTCAGATGAATGGACCCGTAGAAGCCACCAACAAAAACATCAAGAATATACTAAGGAAGATGGTAGAGAATCACAAACAATGGCACGAGAAGTTACCATTCGCCTTATTGGGATACCGCACCACAGTTCGCACGTCAATCGGGGCAACCCCCTACATGCTCGTTTATGGTACCGAGGCTGTCATCCCAGCCGAGGTGGAGATTCCTTCTTTAAGAGTCATACAGGAAGCTGAACTCAGCGATGCAGAGTGGATAAAGAGTCGCTATGAACAATTGTCCCTTATCAATGGAAAGGGGATGAACGCAGTGTGTCACGGCCAACTTTATCAGAATAGAATGTCTAGAGCTTTCAACAAAAGAGTCAAACAAAGACAGTTCTCACCAGGACGGCTGGTATTGAAGAAAATCTTCCCACATCAAGATGAAGCCGATGGAAAATTCTCTCCCAACTGGCAAGGTCCGTACATGGTTCATAGGGTGCTGACAGGAGGAGCACTCATACTTGCTGAAATGGATGGAGAAATCTAGCCAAAACCGATCAATTCAGACGCAGTCAAAAGATACTATGCTTAGATTATGTACATTTCCTTATCTGATGTAATTGAACTACGCTTGACCTGATTCCCGTTTAAGAGGGGATACGTATGCAGCCTTATGGGTTCGGTCATATCATAATAAAATTTTCATTTCCCCCAAGATCAGAAGCTGGGGCAGAATTTTGAGGAGGACCCTCAAAATTTCGGAGTAAGTCCAGCCAGCGCTAACACATGTCAGACAGTCAGAAGTCGGTTAAGAAACTGGGGCAGAATTTTGAGAAGGATTCTCAAAATTCTGAGAAGGATTCTCAAAATTCTGAGAAGGATTCTCAAAATTCTGAAAGGGGTTCAACAAGGCCTATCGTATGCAAACGGTCGAAGACCTTCTACCAAACTGGGGCAGAATTTTGAGGAGGACCCTCAAAATTCCAACATAAGAGAGTTGCAATGCCTTTGAAATGTGTCACAGTCGCTAGTTCATCAAAATTACTTGATATATCTTCCAAAACGATTCTATTTTTTTTATCAATATATGCATATCTTTCGAAAATCTATTTTCATAATGGTCAGGTGCTACCTAGGGGAACTCGAAGGGGGGTTTCCAGAACAGAGCAGAGCAAGGCCGGCAGACGAAGCAAGAACCAACCTCCCCTCACAAAACTCACAATTTTCCTTTGAACGCAGGCACATTTGACGTAATGATAGCATTCGCAAAACATGTATACACAAGGATAATTCACCATCAGTTAGGCCATCAGACATTGAGTACATCTCCAGCTAAGACATACGCTACTCTTATTTGCTTCTCCATATTTGCATGAGTCTAATCCTTGACTCCCTGAGGCTAATCCTTGCCTCCATATTTGCATGAGGGTAATCCCTGCCTCCATATTTGCATGAGGCTAATCCTTGCCTCCATATTTGCATGAGGCTAATCCTTGCCTCCATATTTGCATGAGGCTAATCCTTGCCTCCCTACTTGCATGAGTCTAATCCTTGACTCCATGAGGCTAATCCTTGCCTCCCTACTTGCATGAGGCTAATCCTTGCCTCCATATTTGCATGAGGCTAATCCTTGCCTCCCTACTTGCATGAGTCTAATCCTTGACTCCATGAGGCTGATCCCTGCCTCCATATTTGCATGAGGCTAATCCTTGCCTCCCTATTTGCATGAGTCTAATCCTTGCCTCCATATTTGCATGAGGCTAATCCCTGCCTCCATATTTGCATGAGGCTAATCCTTGCCTCCCTATTGGCACGAGGCTAATCCCTGCCTCACTATTTGCATGAGGCTAATCCCTGCCTCCCTATTTGCATGAGGCTAATCCTTGCCTCCCTGTTTTCATGAGTCTAATCCTTGACTCCATGAGCTAATCGTTTCCTCAATATTTGCATGAGGCTGATCCCTGCCTCCATATTTGCATGAGCCTAATCCTTGCCTCCCTATTTGCATGAGGCTAATCCCTGCCTCCATATTTACATGAGGCTAATCCTTGCCTCCCTGTTTGCATGAGTCTAATCCTTGACTCCATGAGGCTAATCCTTGCCTCCCTACTTGCATGAGGCTAATCCTTTCCTCCATATCTGCATGAGGCTAATCCCTGCCTCCATATTTGCATGAGGCTAACCCCTGCCTCCAAATCCGCATGAGGCTAATCCCTGCCTCCATATTTGCATGAGGCTAATCCCTGCCTCCATATCTGCATGAAGCTTTTTAATTGATTTATTTCCTTCCCTTTTATTCGTAAAATCCCCAATAATTATTTCCCGAATTATTATTATGGTGATTTATTCATTTGATTTCTATACTATACCAAAATGTAATTAATATAATTTTTATGCATTTTTATAATCACATTTGGTATTTTTCGAGCTAAATTGCATATAATTGCAATGTTTGCCCATTTTAATGTATAATTATATTTTATATACGTAAAATTGGTCCATATATTTTAAAAAATTTTAATTATATATTTTAAATCATTTTGGTATAGAAAGATTATTTTCAGAAACTATTTTATTATTTATTAAATTAAAATAGGGAAAATTGGCTATTTAAATCATACCCAGATTTGGCTTTCAATTTTAGCCTAGTTGAACCCACTCCTAGCCCAATTTCCTACCCAATTAACCCGACCCAGACCCTATAAACTCCTACCCAAACCCGGAACCCATCTA
The DNA here is from genome assembly GCF_001879085.1 of Nicotiana attenuata. Lineage (NCBI taxonomy): Eukaryota > Viridiplantae > Streptophyta > Magnoliopsida > Solanales > Solanaceae > Nicotiana > Nicotiana attenuata. The sequence continues at coordinate 122,465 of NW_017672487.1, forward strand.
CCCGGTCTAATCCTGACCGTTGATCTCCCAGATCAACGGCCCAAACGAGCCCTTTCCTTTTTTAATCCTAAACACCACTAACCCTATCTCATTTCTAAGACTCTGCTGCCCTCAAACTCTCTCATATCCTCTCTTCTCTAAACCTAACCCTAATCCCCTTCAATTGCCGCCTTCTTCTCTGGCCATCTCCGGCCATCTCCGGCAACCACCTTTCAACCCCAAGCCTCTAATTGTTCCTCCATCGCCTTGCTCATCATCTCTGAGGCCTTCAAGGGCCCTGGGCCATGCCGATTTGGATCTAGGGTTTCTGTTTCTGTTGTTCATGGCTTCTCCGGTGTGATTTTGGACAAAATCACACCATATTTGTTACGATCTTTGAAGTTTATAGCAGGTTCTTCCGTTTCTATCTGGGTTTCCTTTGAAACCCTAAATTTGTTTGAATCTCTTAGATCTAGGCTATTTTTAATGATTTAGGTCTGTTCCTTTCTATGTTTTACACTATTCTCAAACTTCTTTTGAAAATTATCAACTTTAAGCCGTTTTTACTTTCTTTAAAGTTAGGGTTTCTCAGAGTTCTTCTGCACTCGTTCAAACTGATTTTTTCTTTATGTTTAAACCTTTTCCTTGCATATCTTTACTGATTCTATGTTCTTACTGCTTTTTCAACTCACCTCTGTTAAAAGCCCTAATTTCTTTTTAGATCTTCTTTGTCTTGGTTTTGTGTGTTAGCCTGACTACTTTATTCTTGTTAAGCTTCTGTGATTACCATGCTTCGAATGGGTTTTACTGAGTCTTTAACCTACCTATATCACCTCTATGTGATTGTATTCATTTTGAGTGTTCATCTCTTGCCTCTTTCTGTCGATATTGCTGGCCTTGCCTGTTTGCTACGTCTGTTTGATCTTCTCTATTTATATGTTGAAGTACAGAATCATGACTCCCTCTTGATTGATTCTGATTTCCTTAGTTGATGGTTTAATTGAAAGATTTTCTCTTAAAACCCTAAAATTCTACTCGTTTGTTTAAATTGACTGATTCCATTACCTTATTTGCTGTAGTACTTAATTTTTACTGAATCATTCCTTAACCAGAGTTTTTCTGAACTTAGTCTTAATTGGCTACCCTATGCTTACTGAGTTTTGATTCTTTCCTTATTAGTCCTGTACTGATTTTCTTCTTCTTGCCTTATACGCTACTGGTTCTTACCGTTTGAATTAGTTCCCTTAATTAAGGGAGTACTTGCCTTGATTTTCTGATTGATTGATTCTGAGTTCCTCAATTATTATGTTACTATGATTTTTACCTTATTTACTACCTGTTTTCATACTATAAATACTCTAGTCTTTCACTAACACAAACACGAACACTTGGTTCAAAAACTATCTCTCATACTTTAAAAATCTCTGCTCTCTCTCTTGTGCTATTTGCTATTGCTAGCCGGCTGCAAGCCAAGGCTAACCATTTGTGCTCTCTTGTTCTTTTCATTCTGCTTACTCTCCTCTTCACTGGTATGTCCTAGTTTCAATTCAAGTTCCAACAACAACATGATTCTCTTATTATTTCAGTTCTTCTTATTTCTGGTTTGCTTCTATTTGTGGTTCTGTTGTGAAACTTGTAGTTAAGAACACATTACTAGCATGTTATCATGTCTTCCCCCTTCCCTTTAGATTAGTATATTCCCTTTATGTGTATTTCTGAGCACGTCTTACCAGTTGTCTCTTACTTGTTGTATATTTACCATATTATATCCCATGGATCCCAAATCCCTATCACCCATCTATGTGGGTGTGTTCTTCATGCCTGGTTTTGTGACTATGTCAGTGTCAGCTGTTTCTGAGCATGCCTGAACCAGTCCTAGACCTTGATGGATTCTGTGTTTGCAACCAATTGTTCTATGTGTCCCAAACCCCTTGACCCCTGTGTGTGACTCTTGAATTTACTTGGTTCTGTAAACTAGATGTGTTTGGACTCTGTTAACTATTCCAATCTTTTTTTTAAAACAATCTCTACCGAATTGTTTTCAAGAAAGGCTTTTGCTAATCACAGTTTCTTACTAAAACCTTTTCAACTTGTGTCCATCACTTCTCACTCTACTCCTAGTCAATAAGTTCTGCCCCCTCTAGTATGTGTACTGCCTTGGGATCCTCTTGAGAACCCTATGAACTCTGGCATACTGAGGCTGGCCTTTCCACACTGCACTTGTTCAATTCTTGGTTGCTATGTCTAGGTGTAAGCACTGCCCGGGATCCTTGAGATCCTTAGGGAACTTTGATGCACCTAGACTATGATTTTGTCTATGGAACTGAGGCATATGAGACCATTGGAGGCTTTGGGAAATCTGGGCCTAGTCGGAGGCTCCCTATAGAATATCTTCTTGATTTTTTATTTACCTATGTAATTCATTCATTGGTCTGTAATAACTTGTAAACAGATATCGGGGTATTTAGTGAAAAGGGGTGGGTAGATACATGTTTTATGGGGTAATTCGGGTAGAAATCATGCTCATAGGACTTTACTTTTAAATCTGTTTGCTCTACTAAGTAGAAATCATGCTCCTAGGACTTCATGTTTAAATCTGATTGTTTTCCAATAGAAATCATGCTCCTAGGCCTTCATGCTTAAATTCGATTGCCTCACCAAGTAGAAATCATGTTTATAAGGTTCTACATTCTGTCATGTTTCGAAACCATGCCTATAGGTTCTAAATAATCATGCCTTCAATCAGATTAACTAATAGATGCCATGCCTATAGAAATTAATCCAAATTATATTATGGCAAGTGTTTATGTCTGCATGTCTTAAAATCAGATTAACAAATGTAGACATCATGCCTATAGGGAATTCTACTCGCAATTCTGTCTGTCAGTCTGATTTAGTCTAAATAAATCAACTTAGTCCACGCCTAATTCATTTCTGAATTGGTTTTATTAAGTATTTCATATTTCTTGAAACAAGTTCTTTCAAACTGCCTCAATCTCATTAGATATCATGCCTATAGGTATTAGCGAAGTGCGTTTCAAAACCTGCTTTGTTTCTATACAAATGTGTTAGTTAGCACTCCACGTATAGGCGAGCCTCCAGGGCGTTTTCAAAATTGCATTCTCTGATACTGTCTCGATTGCTTAACATTTTTCTAATCCTGAAATGCTTTGAAAGAAATCCTTAGGCAACTGCTAGGGTATAATTTCTGAACCTAAAAAACGGTTTGTTTGTTTCTGCATATTCACTTAGATATCCTGCTTTAGGACGTTGTCTAATACAAGACCTTAACTGTGCTTGAGTCGTGCTGCTTATGTGTTTGATTGAGGAGGAAACTCTGAGCTTTTAAATTGCTCCCATTATGTGTGAATGTCCTATATGCTTTTTGACTGTCGCCTTAGAATTTTTTCCTTTTAAAACTTTAGGGGTATGTCTAGAACCACCTATAGGCAGAGGTCCTAACTCCCTCTAGGACCATTAAGAAGGGACGGGTAGCAGCACGCGACAGGAATCGTTGACCAAACACTCGCTTTGCATGACCAATAAGGGGATGGGAAGGGTAGATATGAATATGATGACCGGTGCGCTAATGCCACGCGTAGCCCCTTTCCAAGGAGTGATTACCGGGCATTGTACTGATGTGATCCTACAGGATAACCAACCTAGGACCCCTCTTTACTAAAACCTTTCTTTAAACTTTGTTTTATAACTTATTCAAAACTTTATCATACTACTTGAGTTACTCTAACGTGCTTTACTTGCGACCTATTTGATTCAACTATTTACTTGTAATATACTGATTTGTGAATGCAAGTTCGGCCGGGACCCACAGTTGTGGACCAAGAGGGGTGCCTAACACCTTCCCCTCGAGGTTATTTCGAGCTCTTACCCTAATCTCTGGTAATGCAAACCAACCCAAGAGTTAATCGCTCTAGGTGCCCTAACGCACCATAATCCGTTAGGTGGCGACTCTTCAAATACCCAATTCCCAAAAGGAAATGAGTCATTACACCCCGTGAATGTCGAAACCCGGACCTCTCTCCCCGTCAAAAGAGGAAGGGAAAAAAGGGGCGCGACAAACACGCACTTAAATCCATTCTTGATAAGATGTCCAGCAGAGACCAAATTCTTGCGAATTTTAGGAACATGGAAAACATTGCTTAGAGTCACAACTTTGTCCGAAGTCATCTTCAAAGATATCTTCCCAACTCCTTCCATTTTTGCTGTTGCGGAGTTTCCCATAAAGATAGTCTTGTCGGGCCTGCGGGAACATAAGAGGCAAATAACTCTTTGTTAGCACAAACATGGCGAGTGGCTCTAGAATCAATCCACCAGTCCTTGGGATTTCCTACCAAGATGCATTCAGATAGCATGTCACATAAGTCCTCCATTTCATCATTCTTTTCAACCATGTTTGCTTGACTCTTCTTCTTGTCTTTCTTGTACGGGTAATCCTTTGGACCAGACGGCTTCTTTCTGTTTTCGTTGCTTGTAGATACTTCCTCAATAATATTTGCTCCCGTTATTATTGAGTTATCACGGGACTTCTTTTCAATAGCCTTGTTGTCCTCTTGTTGGCCCAAGTAAAGGTGAAATTTTGAAGATTGACAAAGGAACTCAGACATGGACCAGGAACTCCCTAGGTAAGTTTGATCCCAGAAGTGATGAGGGTGTATTCTTGGGATATTCTTCACATAGCAAAGCTTATAAAGTGTACAACAACAGAACTACGTGTGTAGAAGAAAGTGTACATGTTATTTTTGATGAAACTAACATTCTTTCTAAGAGACAGGAACATGAAGATGAAGCTATTGGGTTGGTAAAAGAATTAAGTGAAGCTGCACCAAAAAAAGGAAAAGGTGATGGAACAGGTTTTTCCATCCAGGGCAACCTGACAGGGGAACTGAACAAAGAACAAGTGAATCTAATTCCCAAATGGAACCTGTCCATGAGCCTGTTCCTCAGCAACAGAACATGGGAGAAACTCCAAATAGAAATCAGCTGGTTGTGAAACCTTACAAGTATCAAAGTTCTCATCCCATTGAGAACATCCTTACTGACCCAACTTCTGGAGTTAAAACTAGATCTCAATTAAAGAATCTGTGTGCTTTTGATGCATTCTTATCTCTTATTGAACCTAAAAAAGTTGCTGAAGCTTTGCAGGATGCAGACTAGGTGAATGCAATGCAAGATGAACTAAATCAGTTTGAAAGAAGTCAAGTGTGGCATCTGGTCACAAGACCCAAGGACAGATCAGTAATTGGCACTAAATGGGTCTTCAGAAACAAACTTGATGAAGATGGAACGGGTACAAGGAACAAGGCAAGGTTGGTGGTCCAAAGTTATAGCAAAGAGGAGGGCATAGACTATGATGAGACCTTTTCTCCAGTTGCAAGACTGGAGGTAATAAGACTTCTCATAGCCTTTGCAGCACACATGGAATTTACCCTTCACCAAATGGATGTGAAGAGTGACTTCCTAAATGGCTATTTAAAGGAAGAAGTCTTTGTCAAACAACCTCCAGGGTTTGAAAGTAAGGAGTGTCCAGATTATGTATACAAACTGGATAAAGCCCTATATGGACTCAAACAGGCTCCTAGAGCATGGTATGAACGCCTATCCAAATTCCTGCTTGAACATGGATACAAAAGAGGACTTTGTGCTCGTTTTCAAGCGAATCCTAAGGAATCCCACCTAACTGTTATCAAGAGGATACTGAGATATTTGAAAGGCACTACTGACCTTTGCCTTTGGTACCCTAAAGGTAGTAATTTTAATCTAGTAGGATATGCTGATGCTGACTATGCAGGTTTCCTTGTGGATAGGAAAAGCACCTCAGGTATGGCTGATTTTCTTGGTTCATTCTGGTATCATGGGCCACTAAAAAGCAGAATTCAGTGGCCCTATCCACTGCTGAGGCTGAGTATGTTGCTGCTGCCTCTTGTTGTGCTCAACTGCAGTGGATCAAACAACAACTGATGGATTTTGGCATTGAAGTTGGTTGCATCCCTATTTTTTGTGATAACACTAGTGCTATTAGCATGACTAAGAACCCAATTCATTATAAGAGGACTAAACACATAGATGTTAGACATCACTTCTTAAGAGAGAACTATGAGAAAGGATTGATTACTATAGAATTTTGTGCTACTGATAAGCAGATTGCTGGCATCTTTACTAAAGCACTGAGTAGAGAAAGCTTTGAAAGGAACATATTAGAATTAGGGATGATTAAGATCACCTAATGGGACCAGCTCAGAATGCACAATGAAAGAAATCTGGAACTTGTATAAATATCTAGATTACTTTTTACTCAGTTTCATACTGTAAATAGTATACTCCTGTGACGTGTTGATATGACTCACTGATCTTTAACAAATTTCTCTATTTTGGAAAATAGAGGCATGATCAAGAGGATTCTAAATGAAGAACCTGGTTCATCAGTATTGGTTCATCTGAATAACAAGGTATGTTCTCTATACTCTACACAATTAGAAATACAAATATTTAAAATCATGAGCAGAGTCCTACCTATGTTCAAAAATGTCAGAAAATCCTATCCGTTAATTTTTTTTGAACCAGTTCCGTCTCTAATAGAATCTTCACCACATAAAACGCCTAGAATCGAAGGAAGCCTAACCGTTTTTTCAACCTGAATTTTCAGGTTGATTGGACTTCTAATTGACTCTAAAAAGCTATCATTAGTCACTAATTAGGCCTTCTCTATTCAAAAACCCATCATCACAAACACTGCCACTCTCATAATTCTCTAAACCGTCGAATTTCTTCTTTCACTCTCAAATTGCTCTCTCTTCCAAAAGCCAAACTCACAAATTCTCTCATGAAATCAGTCACAATGTCTAACCCCCAAGATAACCCAGGAACTCCTCCACAACCTACCCCCTTTGATTCATCCACCCCTCCTCCACCCAGCACAACCCCTCAACCCAGGTGAAGGCAAATAAAAATGCTTGCTCGCAAAACGGTGGCAACCGGTGCTCTTTCAAACAAATTGAACGAGAAATTAATGGCAAGGCAAGCCAAAGATTCAAAGAACTCAGACGATTCGTTCAAATCTGCGAGTGAGGGGGAAGGAACTGGGTCTTCTGACTCTGAGAAGGCTCAAAACTTCCCTTCTGAGGTACGATCTGTTTTGGTTGAGAATGTAGTCTGGTTGGTTCTGTTAGGAATGTGGAATTATCTGAGTCAAGAAGGAGAGGTGGTTAAAATAAAGGTGAAAAAGAAAAAGAGAGTGAGGGTGTGCATAGTAATATGAGGGGAAAAGGGAAAGAAGTGGCTGGTTCTTTACCCACTTCTGAATTGGTGGTACCAGCTATCTGTGGGGTTGATCGTGCAACTGAGGAACAAAGTAGCAAGAAGACAGGGGAAAGTGGCTCAGGGGAGGCTGCTGAAGGGTTGGTTAATCTTAGTTCACAGGCAGATGAACCTGGTTCATCTATTGAGGAGATTTTAGCAGACCTTCTGAAGAAAGTGGGTGCTAGCTATGATCCCAAGAAAAGGAGAACCCCAACACCAAAAGCCCCCAGCACTGCCAAACCTTCCAAGAAAAGAAAGGCTTCTTCTCCAACAACTACTGAAATTCCCTTGCCAAAGGAGAGAGCCACAAGAAGTATGGTGAAACAGAGTGAGAGTGAATTGCAAAAGGCTTTGGTTGAAAGCAAGATGAAGAGTATGGATAAAGGAAAATCTAAGGTTGCAGAGCCTTCTGAGGCTGTTGATGTTGAGGAGATGAAACAGGTCCATCATGAGGAACATACAACTGTGGAGGTTCAGACCCCCAAGCCTAAAAAGACCAAGAGTTCTTCCAAGAAGTCTTCATCAGGGTCTAAGGCTGCTGAACCTTCATTGTCCAAGAGGAAAAGGTCTGCAGTGAAAAACAAACCACTTAGAATTGCTGAGGATGAAGAATGGAGTGGTGAAGACGAGAGTGAGTCTGATGGTGAACAAGACAAGCTGGCCAAGATTGGCAAAAGAAAATTTTTGAAGGGTACATTGCTGAAAGACTTGGTGGAACCAGGAATGGTTCGATTGGTTGATGCACTAGCTGTTCAGGGCTGGAAGGACATGGTCCTTCAGATGGATGGAAGGCTAGCCAGGAATAAAATCATTGAATTCGCTTTATATATTCTGAATAAGTGATGTTTATAACCTAATGAACCTGGTCCTTGATAATAAGTAAATTTTTTTAACTTTGTATTGATGAATATGCTGAGTTCTGACAGAGCCTAAGTGAGTGAAAAGCACAGAGTTTGTCATCATCAAAAATGGGGAATTTGTTGGCCCAAGTAAAGGTGAAGTTTTGAAGACTGACAAAGGAACTCAGACATGGACCAGGTCCATCTTGTGAAGCACAGTTATAATCAACTCAAACATGTGAGATGCACGTGAAGTAGATAAACCTAACTTATCAAAAGTAATATCCCCTGATCATGATGAGAAAGACTCCTTACACAAAGAGAAACACGGCTTAAGAAATGGACAGAGTTAGAGGATGAGACCAACTAGAACTCTTCCACCAAGGAAGAGTAGCATATGTATTCTAGTCAATCTCTATTTACTAACTCTATAAATATCAGTGTTGTTCTCTTTTACAGGTAGCGCACATAAGCAGAAGTTAAACGTGAATTGAGAGCAAAATAGCAAGGCAATTTTGCAAGAAATTCGTGTGTGATTCAAGCGTGCAAACCTGAAGCTACTTGAACTAGATCGAAGAAACAGTTCCAAGTGTCTATCTTTTATTCTAGTTCAATTGTAGTAGGTGATTTTACATTGTACCTTTCAGCTTATTTAGAAGCAATTGTATTAGGTACTTAGAGTTTTCAAGTTAGAGTTAACTTGAAGTTATCGCAACAGTTGAGGCTGTGTGCCACAATGGGATTAGAGTTAATCCTAGGTTTACAAAAGAGTTTTTGTAAATGCGGTTTTTGGCTCAGTAATTTTAGTGGAGAGTTTGGGAAAATCCTACTAGAAGGTAGGTCGTGGTTTTTTCACCTTTTGAGCCAGGTGTTTTCCACATAAAAATCTCTGTGTTCTTTAATTTATGTATTTATTATTCTGCAACAGTAGTAGTTGGAACACATAGAAGAACCAGGTCCTTCTAAAGTCAAGTTAAGCGAAAATTGGGTACCACACAAATCACCCCCCCCCCTCTTGTGTGGTATTGAAGTATAAAACACCCCTTCTTCAATCCGTAAACAAACAATAAGGTTTTCAAGCGTCATCTCTTTGTGCTTATGTTTCAAGTAATTCTTAAAGTCCTTCCACAGCGGAGGTAGCTTTTCAATAAATGCCGCAATTTGAAACACTTCATTTATGACCATACCTTCAATCATAAATTTATAATTAGTAAAATAATCAATATCTTGGATAAAAGTATTGACTCGGTTTATATCTTCAGCAAGGAGGTCATGAACAATAACTTGCAATTCTTGGACTTGCGTTATGACAGACTTGCCGTCAACCGTTTTGAAATCCAGAAATTTGGCGGCCATAAACTTCTTAAGTCGAGCATCTTCGGTCTTGTACTTCTTTTCAAGAGCATTCCACAACTCTCTTGATGTTTTCATGACGCTATACATATTGTACAATCCGTCTTCCAAGCAACTTAAAATGTAGTTTTTGCATAAGAAGTCAGAATGCTTCTATGCCTCCGTGACCATAAATCGTTCATTCTCGGGAGTTTCTTCTCCTAAGACTGCAACGTTCTCGCTGATAAAGTGCTGCAAACTGAGTATGGTCAGATAGAGGAACATTTTCTGCTGCCAACGCTTGAAGTCCACGCCAGAAAACTTTCCAGGCTTTTCTGCCGGTGCCATCGCAGGTGCAGGTGTTGTGCGACTTGAAGACGCAACCATTGCAGCAGTAGTAGTCGCAACATAACCATTATGTTGTTCTGTACTTGTTGTCATTTTTCTGTAAAAGAAATTGACACAACCAGAATGAGTAAGTCGGTGAAGTTTTTATATCTTCAAACCGAATATAAACAAACGAGTAGAAAATCACTAGGATTTAATCTCGGATTGAGTAGAAAGTCAGAAAGACATTAATCTCAAACTGGAGTAGAAAATATGAAGATTTAATCTCCAAAACGGGAGTGGAAAATCACTAGGATTTTAGACTCCCAAAGTAAGATGAATACGAATATAAAAAATTAAATTTCTTAAGCTTGTTATCAACCTGTGTTCGTAAATAATTTCTGAAAAAAAAACAAACACAAGCAGAAACAAAAACAGAATATAAACACAATAAATAAGGTTCCGAGCCCAACAGAAAACTGTGTTTCCTTGAGGGATTTAATCCCCTCACTGTTGCCCAAGGTTGTTGGATTAATTCCTTCCAGGATAGAACGGAACAACTATTCTATAATACCGGCAATAGAAATTACAGAACTTCGTCGAACTCAACAAACGACAGTAAACCACACTGATGCTTACGTTTTTGCTTTTGGAAAAACAATGCAGAAATGCAGAAGAGAGAGGGGAGAGTATGCAGATTTCGATGGTAGTAAGTGAAGCCAAAACTCTGAATTTATAACCAAACAGTCTGGGTTGAATATGTGCGAAAGTACCTGTTCACATGAGGTACCATTTCGGCAGAAAATATTTATGTATGGTAGCGGATTTTAAATTTAAAAATGACCGTTAGGCGTTAGGAAATTATCCGCGAAATAAAATCCGCGCGAAAATATCAGGAAAAAGAAAACAAATAACGGAAAACAGGAAATAAATTTGGTCCAAAAAATTATCAATCAATCACATCCGAAGCTGAAGCCGAAGCCGAGCCGAGCTAGCGACGACGACGACAGCACGAGGCACCACTTCTTCTCAACTTTTAAGAGCTAGAAGATGTGCTTCTCTATATAAGCACAAAGATTTTCTTTCCTTTTTTTTTGATGAGGGACAAAGTGTATTAGTAAAGGAAACAACTTTAAATTTTCGTTTCCCTCCAAATCTTTTTCCTCCATTTCTCATTCACACCTCTTATCTAATTTAGATAAAACCCAGCATTTTCAAGGTCGTTAGGTTTAATTTCCTGAAGTATCTATTAGGTGTTTGTCCTAATTAGATAAAACCCAGCATTTTCAAGGTCGTTGGGTTTAATTTCCTGAAGTATCTGTTAGGTGTTTATCCTGATTTTCTTACCATATTTGGTTTGCCTATCTCTTAAAGGAAAGGATAACATATTTACCATAATTGAGTTTTCCTTCTTAGAAAGAAATTATAAATCTCTCATATTTGGCTACTCCCTTTTCTTGGAGGAAAAGGTTTGGACTTCTATGAACTAAGGATCCTTCCTTCTCGTTGAACAACTGTTACGCCCCGCAAAATATTACGTCGATATTACGTCCCGCAGTATTATATTATGACGATGTTATGCTCTGCGTAATATATTACGATGATGTTAAGTCATGCAGTATTATATTACGATGATGTTATGCCTTGCAGTATTACATTAGGGTGATGCCACGCTTCGCAGTATTAAGTTACGACAGTGTTGCACCCAGCAGTATTACGTTACGGTGATGTTATGCTTCGCAGTATTGAGTTACGACGATGTTGCACCCTGAAGTATTGTACGTTGAATTTGTCGTAAGGTAATTGACAGCAGTCCAAGTAAAAGATTATTTGGAGATTATAAGGATTATACTATTCACAAGTGATTAGTAAATTCGTGAAGGTGAGAGGGGAAGCAAGTCAAAGAAAATGAACTTCGTTGAAATTTGGCATTTTGGGATAAAATATGGCCCGAGCTAAAATACCCAGTATTTATGGACTAGTGCCATACAAGGTACTACATGACCATAAGGTGTACAAGGTATGTTAAAAGAGAGTAATATTTATATTAAGTTGAGATAATTTTTAAATTATGCGGGTAATTGGTTAATTACCGGATAACGAGACATTATCCAGTTAACTAATAAGTGGGTAAAGATTAACAATCTTCACCCACCCTTCCACGTGGCATAAAGCCACAATAGGCAAAAGATGACTCTTAGTCACTTCGCCAGATGGCTACTATGCAGTAACCAATCCATGACATAAGTCTTAATACGACTTGTAGATCTTATCCATGGGATTTAGTAGGAATTCTTGGTAAAAAGCTTCAAAACAATAATCTGTCTTGGCTTAGAACCAAGGACGTGAGGAAGAAGCATTTTAAAGCTTCAACAGAAGCAAATTTTATTCAAGTTTAATAGAATTCAAACAAGAATTTCGTTCATATCTCACAGAAGCAGAAGCTTCATTTCGTGCAAATAATTCAAGGAATAGGTATGTTAAGGCTATCACTTTTTTCTTTTGGCATGATCTATACGATACAAACGAAACGTGCAAATGCACAAATTTCCATAAATTAATCTATTCATAGAAGTATTAGAGATATCTATGTTCTTGAATTTCCATGTGTTATAATATTTTATCATCTGTTCATGGGTCTCAGAAAAATACGAAAGTTGAAAAGAGTTTACTTTATGATATTACTCAAAAGCAAAATGGTCTTGTGACATCCCGAAAGATTTTATTAACGTACTTTTCATGCATTGCATTCATGTATATTGACCCGTGCCAGATGGCGTTATATACGCATATATATGTATGTATATATATGTATATGGGATATGGGAAAGGTTATATCGTTATATACGCATCACCACCTAATCAGCTGGTATACGTCGATGATTTTGCCCACAGTGACCAAGATGATATGATGGGATGCCCTCACAGGCTGATAATGTTATGAAACACGTACCTATGCACGACATGATATTTATACGCATATGCATGATACTAAAATTGTTTCATGATTTACAAAGTTATTCAGACTTACAGGTGGAGTCATTTACTCTATATTTCCTCCATGTCTGTTATGTACTTATATGCCTTACATACTCTGTACATTATTCGTACTGACGTCCCTTTTTGCCTGGGGACGCTGCATTTCATGCCCGCAGGTCCCGATAGACAGGTCGAGAGCTCTCCAAGTAGGCTATCAGCTTAGCGGAAGATGTTGGTGCGCTCCATTTGCTTTGGAGTTGCTTGTATGGTTAGTATGAGTTAGATGTGTATTATTTTGTATGGCGGGACTCTGTCCCGACCTTTATGAAAATTATGTATTCTTAGAGGCTTGTAGACAGATGTCATATATGTAAAAGATTGTATGGCCTTGTCGGTCTATGTTCAGTGTTCAAGTGGTTATTTTGGTCTTAGAGGCCCATATGACTTATGTAAAAGTTGGCATTACCTGTTGTATTCTCCCTATTTCACGGCAGCCTCTCCGGCTCAGCTATTTATGATAGTATGACATGAAAAAATAGGTTATGTTGGTACTTGGTTGAGTAAGGTACCGGGTGCCCGTCGCGGCCCATCGGTTTAGGTAGTGATAAAAGTGGTATCAGAGGAGTTCTGTCCTAGGGAGTCTACAAGCCGTGTCTAGTAGAGTCTTGTTTATGGGTGTGTCGTGCACCACACTTATAAGCAGGAGGCTACAGGACATTTAGGATTGTCACTCTTTCTTCTTACTCTAGACTGTGTGGTAGAGCTCACTTATTAGAATTCAAATTCCGAAATTCTTTTTTTTTATTCTTAATAAGACGATACCTACATCCGGAAAGAAGGTTGGAAAGAGAGATAGTTGTGGAAGAGCTGAGTGAGAGGAATTGAATTTTTGTATGATGCCTACGATAAGTAAATATGAGGTCTTTAGCAGATCATGGGTGTACTGAAAGGTGTAAGCTTCCTGATAAGAAGCCTTAAGACAAGAATGTCTATCCATCTTTATGGTGAAAGACAATGAGATATTAATAAGATAAATACAAGTTTCAACAAGCAAAAGAAGCAAGATGAAGAAGGGTACGAGGCGCCCAATTAATGAAGGTTAACAACATTTATAATTGAGGTAGAGGAACATAAGCTTTTTGAGTTATATTCAATAGTAATAGAGGTATATACAATTGGTCGCACCCATTCCAGATATGCCCTATGGAGGTTAACAGAAGTAGTATAAGAAGATATGATGGATGAATTGTTTGCGTCAGTTGACATTTCCGAAGGATGTTGCAAATATGCTAATAGATCTCTTTATGAGACACCCAGATGGTGCACTCTGAAATAGTGCAGCCAGATAAGAGTACTACAAAGACATGCACTATAAGCCTTGAAGGGATAAATATTACCTTAGTGTGGTTCGCGTCCCTAGTAAAGCGAGAACGTTAAGCAACTTGAAGAGCCATTGGATGGAGCAAAGGGAAGCTAAAAGCAAAAGAATGTCTTGTTCAAGTTTTCAGAATAAAGTGATAGGCATAAATGTTAGCGGGAAATAAGAAAAGAGTTAATGAAGCATTATAAGTAAGATGTGGTACATGGATGACAACGGTAGATCAAAAGATGACAATATTACAAAATCTATAGTCAAGTGAAGGAAGAGACGAGAAGTGACAGGCCTCAGGACAACAAAAGAGTATAGGCCATACAGTCATGTCCTCGTTTCGAGAAATAAGTTCGCAACTCTAGCGTGATTACCAAGAGGAAAAGTTAGACCCCAGAGTAATAGAACTAGTATGGATTGGTGAACAAGATAAACTAAACATGAATTAGGGACTGAGTGACTGATGATAGTCGCCATCATAAGAATTTCAAATTTTGTTCCGAAAATAATAGAATGGACGACAAAAGAAGATTCATGAGAAATTCAGAGAATGGTCATCCAGGAAGACGCTTCCCTACAACAAGCAATGTGAGCAAAGTTCAGCTTAAGGGACTGTATTTACCAGTTATACTAAGTTTCACCCTCGTGAGTAAGGAATTTTGCTATCCTTGGTACGGAAGGATTACCGCAAGGCGAGTAAGGGTCATCGATGATGTGAAAGGATTCCAAAGATGAAGAGTTAAAATATCTATAGGTAGGTCATCGTAGCTCCACTTTTTAGTACTCCCCAAAAGGGGGAAATATGGAATGATGTGGCGTTAAGCCAGAATTAAGTGGTTCTAGTAATTATGCAATGATAAAGGAAGAATGCGAAAAAATGAAAAGGATGACATTGAAATTATCCGAAGCCTACGTATATGTTACGATTCTAGAACATTATGCAAATACGACGTCAAGGAGAGGAAGTAAAAGTTCCTGCCCGAAATGTTAGTAATAGATAAGGATCCGGTACAAGCAGTAAGTTAAAACAAAGGAAATAACCCAAGAAAGATTACGCGGAAAATTGATATGAGAATGGTCCAACGAGTAGTTGGTAGTTGATTAAGGAAGAGCCTAGTTATGGCCAAAAAGGAGGTTACAGATGAGTCAGCAGATCGTGCAAGATAAACATAGTAAAACCCAATATAGTGAACTCAGCCTCGCAGTAACGTCATTGTAATACTTAAGAAGTATTCAGATAGGAGTTGGGGTTGTTAAAGGTATCGTATGAGTATTGTGGGAATGAAAGATAGTGCCACTGGGAAGGCAATCAAAATATCAGTTCAGAAGCAACCCTACAAGCACAAGGGCACGGAGGTAAGCAACTACGGATAATTATAGGCAGGGAAGAACATCAAAAGGTCCGTAATAAGCTCACATATTTACGAGGAACAAGGGTTCTCCCTAAGTACTACTACGAAAGACTAGCTGAGGAAATAAGGAAGAAGGCTTCAACTTAAGCACAACGACCTAAAGAAGAAATGGTCGTGTAACAACAGTCTCACAACAACATTATAGCACTCCAAAGGAAAGTGGCACCTAGCGTGACTAATGAACGGGAAGTAAATATAAAAGTAATATTCTAGATCATATGAGTTGCACGAAAACTCTGGCATGTGTGGGCACTAAGATAAGCTAAGTATGGATGCAACAAGGGGCAGAAAGACAAGGAAAAGTAATAGCTTATGTTGAAAGAAAGCTAAAATGGAACGAAAGGAATTATTCGATCAATGATCCAGAGTTAGTACATTATGGATACACTCAATATTTTGGAGCATTATCCATACAGCATAT
Organism: Nicotiana attenuata; assembly: GCF_001879085.1. Classification (NCBI taxonomy): domain Eukaryota; kingdom Viridiplantae; phylum Streptophyta; class Magnoliopsida; order Solanales; family Solanaceae; genus Nicotiana; species Nicotiana attenuata. The sequence continues at coordinate 138,440 of NW_017672487.1, forward strand.
ATGTTGACAATCGTACAACCGTAAAATATTCCGGTATAAGTTAAAAGAAAGAATTGAGCCCAAATCATAGACAAAGGAATGAATTGTTAGAAGATTGTATCATGGATATTCCATAGCGTCCATGGAGGGCTAAAGTAGTAACTAATACCATGAGCCGCAGATTGGAAGATAACTTAAGCCAACATAAAGGCCGATCAAAAGAAGAAGGAAACTAAAGAGTTACATCAACAAAGTAAATCAGGAATTTGATTATTGGACCCAGAAGTTGTAGGAATCATGATTGAGAACATAGTAGAATCACTCTCAATATTAGAGGTGCAAGATAGCACAACAACTATGTTCTATAAGAGCTATACGATAAAGCCAGTTAGAAGGGTACCAGTCTCATAAGAAGTCAGTATGAAACTCCCACGGGATTGTGTATGCACCAGAGGTGCAAGTATTATAATAGAGCTTCAAGTTATGGACGTGAATTACACCTAGGTGGAAGGGAGGTCATGAGAGAGATAGAAGATACGATGCGAGATTTTAAGGTAAGTAAGGTAAAGGTGAACAATGTACGAGATACTCAAAGGCAGAAGATCGTAAATAGTCCATACTTCGGATAAAAGGGCCAGAAGCACGAGGATTCAATATCCAAGAATGATAGCGGCATCGTCAGTGGCATATCTTCTAGTCAATAATTTCTAGGTATCGAGAGGTCTAATTAAGAAAGTAAAGAAGAGTTAGAGACAATGTGATGTCTCGCCTGATGTTCTAAAATAACACAAGGAAATTCAAGCAAGTTGAAGGAAGATTACAAGTAGTATAAATAGATATGTATAGGTCGCAAGCTAAAGTATGGTAAAGCGACAAGGTTTTAGGAAGACAGGAATATGGATAAGAAAGGGCAGTGAGAAGGTGACGAGAATGGATTAGTCCTCAGGATTAGACCCATGAAAACAAGGGAGATAATGGCTTCTCTATGTTATAGTAAGCTCAGTATAGCCTGAATGGACTCAAAGGAGTTACTCTTCATAAGTAGCATTTAGAAGAGATGGAATGCTTCCCTAATAGTAGAATAAGGGTGTAATTGTGATAGATAAAGGGTAACGTTTGGGCCTTCAATTGAGTAATGATTTGAAAAAAAAGTAAAAGAAAAGGGATTCATAAATTGTACGGGATTAAAATACCCACATAAGAGAATCACCTTGGGATGCTATAGAATACGGTTATTGCAGTACAGTATCGCCGCTAAGTGGATCAGGAAAATTACTTCGAATATTTCTTGATGTAACGTAAGCCCTAGTGGAAAAGTATTGCGTAAGAAGTTTCAAGTTATCAGTGGTATATTATAGATCAATATTGAGGTGAATCAACAATGGATGGACAAAAGTCACAAAGTATGAGATGAGATTAGACCGTCATTCTAAAGATGAGCAGTAATGAGGAAGCATTAAAGGACTAAATTTATACATATGGAATAAGCAACGAGAGTAAGCTGGGATTTGGTAGCAGACCTCAGCAACGATAAATTAAAGTAAGAGTTATGGCAATAAATTCATACGGATGGCTAAACGGACCTATGCGATAAGATATAGAAATATTCGTGAATTCAACAAAGTACCGAGCGAAGAACTTCAGTATACTCATAGATGCCCAAAGGGACATCTTATCAAGCTCTACATATGAAGCCTAGAGATTGAGCACACTTACAAGGTCAAAATCGTACAGGCTGCATGATGAAAGGTAGCAACAGTTACGAGATTGGAAGGATTCCGACTACAAGTTGTTGGGTGAGAAGGAGGCCTAAGGGGGGAATGCCCTGGACTTTGGACTTATTCACAGAACAGTCGCCTAGATGGCAAGGGAAGTTCTAAAGTATTCGGAAGATATAAGTCATGAAAATGATAAGAGCATTAGTCAACATTCGAGGACGAATGTTCCAAAGGGAGGAATGATGTTACGCTCCGCAATATTACGTTGATATTACGTCCTGCAGTATTATATTACGACGATGTTATGCTCTGCTGTAATATATTACGATGATGTTACGTCCTGCAGTATTATATTACGATGATGTAATGCCTTGCAGTATTACATTATGGTGATGTCACGCTTCGCAGTATTAAGTTACGACAGTGTTGCACCCAGCAGTATTACGTTATGGTGATGTTACGCTTCACAGTATTAAGTTACGACGATGTTGCACCTTGAAGTATTGTACGTTGAATTTGTCGTAAGGTAATTGACATCAGTCCAAGTAAAAGATTATTTGGAGATTATAAGGGTTATGCTATTTCACTAGTGATTAGTAAATTCGTGAAGGTGAGAGGGGAAGCAAGTCGAAGAAAATGAATTTCGTTGAAATTTGGCATTTTGGGATAAAATATGGCCCGAGCTAAAATACCCGATATTTATGGACTAGTGTCATATAAGGTACTACATGACCATAAGGTGTACAAGGTATATTAAAAGAGAGCAGTATTTAATTAAGTTGAGATAATTTTTAAATTATGCGGGTAATTACTTAATTACCTGGTAACGGGACATTACCCAGTTAACTAATAAGTGGGAAAAGATTAATAATCTTCACCCACCCTTCCATGTGGCATAAAGCCACAATAGGCAAAAGATGACTCTTAGTCACTTTGCCAGATGGCTACTATGTAGTAACCAAACCATGACTCAAGTCTTAATAAGAAGACTTGTAGATCTTATCCATGGGATTTAGTAGGAATTCTTGGTAAAAAGCTTCAAAACAATAATCTGTCTTGGCTTAGAACCAAGGACGTGAGGCAGAAGCATTTTAAAGCTTCAACAGAAGCAAATTTTATTCAAGTTTCATAGAATTCAAACAAGAATTTCGTTCATATCTCACAAAAGCAGAAGTTTTATTTCGTGCAAATAATTCAAGGAATAGGTATGTTAAGACCTATTCCTTCTTTCTTTTGGCATGATCTATACGATACAAACGAAATGTGCAAATGTACAAATTTCCATAAATTACTCTATTCATGGAAGTATTAGAGATATCTATGTTCTTGAATTTTCATGTGTTATAATATTTTATCATCTGTTCATGGGTCTCAGAAAAATACGAAAGTTGAAAAGAGTTTACTTTATGATATTACTCAAAGGCAAAATGGTCTTGTGACATCTCGAAAGATTTTATTAATGTACTTTTCATGCATTGCATTCATGTACATTGACCCGTGCCAGATGGCGTTATATACGCGTATATATATATGTATATGGGATATGGGAAAGGTTATGGCATTATATACGCACCACCACCTGATCATCTGGTATACGTTGATGATTTTGCCTACAGTGACCAAGATGATATGATGGGAGGCCCTCATAGGCTGATAATGTTATGAAACACGTATCTATGCATGACATGATATTTATACGCATATGCATGATACTAAAATTGTTTCATGATTTACAAAGTTATTCAGACTTACAGGTGGAGTCATTTACTCTATATTTCCTCCATGTATATTATGTACTTATATGCCTTACATACTAAATACATTATTCGTACTGACGTCCCTTTTTGCCTGGGGACGCTGCGTTTCATGCCTGCAGGTCCCGATAGACAGGTCGAGAGCCCTCCAAGTAGGCTATCAGCTCAGTGGAAGATGTTGGTGCGCTCCATTTGCTTCGGAGTTACTTGTCTGGTTAGTATGAGTTAGATGTGTATTATTTGGTATGGCGGGACTCTGTCCCGGCCTTTATGAAAATTATGTATTCTTAGAGGCTTGTAGACAGATGTCATGTACGTAAAAGATTGTATGGCCTTGTCGGCCTATGTTCAATGTTCAGGTGGTTATTTTGGTCTTAAAGGCCCATATGGCTTATGTAAAACTTGCCATTACCTGTTGTATTCTACCTATTTCACGGCAGCCTCTCCGGCTCAGCTATTTATGATAGTATGACATGAAAAGATATGTTATGTTAGTACTCGGTTGAGTAAGGTACCGGGTGCCCGTCGCGGCCCATCGGTTTGGGTCGTGACAACAACATTCACAATGTAGCCATATGGGGTTTGAGGGTCTTGTTTAGAGGGAGAACTTTTTGGGGCAAGTGTGAGTGTGTCACTTGTGTTTGCCTCTTTGTGAGGTTGTTCTCTCTATATTTTGTACTCTTTTTATATAGTGGATTGCTCATCTCCGCCCATGATAAGAATGGACCTTGGGCCTAACTCAACCCCAAAAGCTAGCTTATGAGGTGAGGATTGCCCGAGTCATATAAGGAGAATAAGGACCTCAAATCCCTCCGATGTGGGACAACTCAACACCCCCCTCACGCCCAGGCCTCTGGAGTGTGGACAACATAAATGGGGGACCAACATCGGTAACAATAATTGGGATGGGCCTGGCTCTGATACCATAATAAGAATGGAACTTGGGCCTAACTCAACCCCAAAAGCTAGCTTATGAGGTGAGGATTGCCCAAGCCATATAAGGAGACCAAGGACCTCAAATCCCTCCGATGTGGGACAACTCAACATGGACGTAGGTCAACTGACCGAGCCATGTTAAATATTTGTGTCTCTTTTGGTATATTTCTCTTATGTTGTCTGATTAATCTTCGTTCAAGTATTACTTTATTAGCTTACGTATACACCTGATTATTTCGATCCTAACAGTATCACTACCTTAAATTTGGTCCAGCTTAGATCCACGCAAATTCTGGTTGGAGAGAATGTAAAACGAAAGATGTCTAAACTGACGACAGCGGTTCTTATTAATCTTAATAATAATGGATCAGTAATTGGTGAAAAATAACCCGACTTACTATTATTAACATGTTTAGCTTAATTTGGCAGTTTTAGTAAATAAATTGGCACCCTAGCAGAGGTATAAATCCTTAAATTGTCGGTACACACAGATAAATTAAATCCTGAATTAATTAGGATGAATCTACACGAAAACCCACTCATATTTTCCATTTTAAAACTCTAAACTCGCTAAGTTTTTCCTGCACCATTCTGAAACTGCATCGTTCTTTAACCAATATACAAAAGATTAAATTGCCATTCTGCCAACCCTCTCGAGATCTATGCATGCGTTAATTGCGACCTCATTTCATCTTCAACTCTCCTCTTTCTTATAACTCATAATCTGATTATATATACTACTCATATTATGAACTTAAGACTTAAACCGTAGAGAAAAAGTTTAGTTAAGAAGAGATGGCACATAGTAGCAGAAATATTAGGGTTTTGAGCTTAGCTATTTTGTTGGTAATTAGTGTTGTTGTAGTTTTTAGTGTTCAAGGAGCCTTTGCACAGGTAGGGTACGGCAGTATTGGCACCTTGAATGCAGAGAGCAATATTGGCAAATTTCATGCAGCTCTAACTCACTGCAATAGTGCTGATGTTGAAAATCAAAGTTGTTGTAAAGCACTCAATGCTCTGGATCTAGCATGGAACTCGTTGCTTGGACGGAATTTTGTGGATGATCTCTTCAAATGTGGTGTAATTACACAACGTTGAGTGAGTTACATTATATATTTTCTTATCCGCAGAATTCTATTACTATATAGGTTATTTCTTTCGCTTCGGTGATTTTATTATCTTATCTTGTTGTTGTTACAACGTGTTGTCAAAGGCAGCACAACAAAAATTGTGGCCTAAAACCAAACCTTAATAAGAGGCTTTAAATTTATTAAATAATATTTTTTTTTTATTTTGTTTTTGTAGTGATTGCGCATGAATCCTTTTGTAAGTATTTTGATCATTCACTCAATTACCTGTTAGCTCCTACCACTAGAGATACTTTGTAACTCAACCTCAATAAACATATATTGATAGTTAAGATTGTATTTTATAAATTCTCATAATGTAATAATCTCAATTTTGTACCACTAAGTAGATACCAAAATAATTTTCTATATTTGGAATAACTCAAGTCTATTTTGAAGTGAAAAATAGATTTATTTACTCTTTATAAGAAATACTCATCTCCAAAAGAAACTTTATTTTTTTAATTGTCAAAGTCGTCATGAAGTTATTCATTTTCATATATTACATGTTTCTCATATTTTTTTTTTCTGAATGACCTCTATCACATTTTAAAAAATAAAGTATAAAATTTGATCTCTTTATTAAATAACTTTTTAATATGTAATAATATATAAAAATAAATAATTTTGGGCCTTCAACTTTGGGAGGCTTAAAGCAATTGCTTTAGTGGCCTCCCTATCAGGCCGGCACTGCTTGTTGTTACTTCTTCCTTTTCATCTTTTCTTGAGCCGAGAGTCTATCGGAAATAATCTCTCTACTTTTATGAGGTAGGGGTAAGTAGAAGCGGATCCAGGATTTAATGTTTATGAGTTTCTGTAATGACCTCGAGTACATTTTCAATAGTAACTTGGTTCACGTTCAAATATTTATACATATTTAGTAAATTTTTCGAACACATTTACACTGTTTGGATAAAATCTATTGGGTTCACGTGAACCCATAGGTGGAGAGTTGGATCCGCCCTTGGGGGTAAAGCCTCATACACACTACCTTCCTCAGACCCCGCTTTGTGGGACTACACTATGTTTGTTGTTGTTTTATATTTTGTCTCATTCCAAACGACTTTCGCTTGTTCTATCCTTGTGCCATTAGGTGTGATTATCTTTAATTTTTTGTCCAATATTGTATATATTTACCAATAATCTCAATTAATTATAGCTTTATTTTGTACGTATAACTTACGTGTGTTCTTTGTTGTTTGGTATGCAGGTACTTGACGGACTAGTTAAGCTTCGTCTAACAAGAGACCAGCCTTGTGCTTTGACCTCTGATTTTCCATTATGTCTAGAGAGAAAAAACAATTGAGTCTTCTACTTATTTTATAATGAATAAATGTATGTTCGGTGCTAATTGCAAGGTTAATATGTCTCAAATTATATTACTCCCGTGCCATGTTATCTTTCGGTATTCGAAAATATAGTCCGGAAACAAAAACTAAGTAGAAATGGAGAAGAGAATTCAGAATTTTCATCAGGAAAATCTGAAGGAATAGCCATGTATTTATAGCCAATAGGAATATGGGTTCAAGCAAAAAGGTTTCAACGCTTTCAGGTGACAAACGGCTATTATGAAAATGGCTATTTACACAAAATACAATGAAAAAATAAAATCGGAGGTAAAAGTAAATTATCGTTATAAAAACGGTCATTAATTATTAATAAAACATTAATTTTAACAATAAATATTATCATCAATTAATCAGATCATCTGACCAAAGCCTCCGAAGCCAAATTCGAGCAAGCAATGACGAGGGTGCGAGACTTGCCTTCTTCTCAACTCATTAGGAGCTAAAAAAATTGCAATTGTATATAAACCCTCCAAATATCTTTGCTCTTCCAATATGCGACAGTGTTCTTTTGTAAATGAGGAAAATTCAAAATTTTATTTTTCTCTCCATTTCCCGTTCACACTATTTTTAGCCAAAAAACCCAACATGCCATTCACATAAAACGTAGAGTAAACTTCTCAAACTAACAATTATCTGCATATGAGTGATTACTAGAAAATATTAAGTCATTGGCATTTAAATTACCATTTGAAGAAGGGAAAATTTCACCTTAGAACAACAGGGTTCCATACTTTTCAATTTTATAGCACATATTTTAAATTACAATCAATTAGCACAAAAATAATAGGCTAAGATTCAACATCCAACTCTAATAGGTTCTCAAAATTACTATTTAATTTTTAAAAAAGACTCCTCAAGCTTTTAAATTAATTTTTGAATTAGTAACTATGACTCAAATATTAGTTCAACAAACCAAATTTATTTGGGTGGTGAAAATTAGATTTTTAATAAGCTTAAATATGTGGGTTTAAATTCCGAATTTGATTTTGTGAGAAATTTGGAGTGCGTGTTATTTAGACTTGTTAGAAATAGTATAAGGAGGTTGTATATAAAATTTGAAGTCATTTAATGGAGATTTGGACTGGTTTTGAACAAGAATTGCAACTGAAAATCGTGGAAGAAGTTCGTCTACAAACGCTTGTATAAAGGTGTATAATAGTGTATAATAGTGTATAAGGTGTGTCTCTACACTCATATATACTATTATACAACATTATACATAATTATACAAAAAATTGACTTCGTCTTCTTCCTTGCGTCTTTTCTGTAATTTAACTCAAGTCTTGCTCAAGTCTACTCCAGTTCACTTCAAATTTAAAGTTTGAACTCCTTTTGATATTTTCAATCAATTGGAACAACGCCCAATTCAAACAACTAACAAATTCAAAAAAAAACTCATTTTCAAAAGCAAAGCTTTGATTGGTCTTCAATGGGGGACTTCTACTCTTTAATTTTCTTACATTGCAAGCAGGTGACACAAGAGGAGAAGCAAAAGATATACGCCCCCTTGAAGCATATGTAGAAGATGTGAGAAGAAGAGAGAGTGAAAGCAATGGTTGTGAGAACACAGATTTAACTCCATAGCTTTTAGAAGCAATGGTTATAAGCACAAATTTTGAATTTGCTAGTGCTTTAAAAAATGTACAACGTGGGCTAGGTCGCGTAAAACTTAAAAATATGAGCCATTTTTTGTTATAGTGTGAAGTCATGTGTATTTTCTTGTAATTCTTTCTTTGAAGAATTACAAGAAGTTTTATAGTATGCCTAGTTGTGTGAGGCTTCTTTTCATCTCACAAATGTTTCGATTCATATTTTATATTTTTGGGTCCATAAAATTCTGAGTTTATAAAACTGTGAGACAAAAAAAAAGTCTCACACAATTAGTGTCAGTTGGGTGACACACAAAATAAAAAATTTCTGCACATGCGTATTATAGAATTTGAGTAGAAACTGCATATGCTAATGGAATATGAATATTCCTAATTGCTTCTCAACTAGCACAAGTTATGATTACACCATGTCGCCGTAAGTAATGATTACAATACGAGCTACTTGATTGCTATGAATGATTCTGTAGGCTAATAACATATTGTATTGGGAAAGATTGTATTTATATATATGGTGACGTGTCATGGCACGTAGACTGATCAAGCAGTCAAAGAATTAAGGTTGGTTAACAGACACGAGCAACAATAGATACGAGCAAGTTAAATGAAGAAGGCACGAGCAGTCATACAAATAATTCAACGTTCATACCTATTCAAGACATTCAAAGGTCAAAGATCGAGAAGAGACAAAGGAATGAATCTGACAGCAAAAAAGAGCCCAGATACAGCATTTAATGAGTATTAAATACTAGAAACGTTAGAGAATATGTATTTAATGCATATGATTGCATCACGTAACATTTAAGGTCATTAAATTACCCATAATTGTCTTATTATGACAAAGAGAAAGTCTGTATTCCCAAAACAGCTATAAAAAGGAAAGTCACAAACAACTGTAAGGACACGAAAAACACGACTGGAATATACTTTGTTTTATTTGCTTTCTGATTATATTATTCAAAATATCTTTCTTATATACTTTTCCGATTATCAGTAACTCGAGTTCTTCTAAATTCAAACTTTGACCTAAAATCTAATTTTTGTTTAAACAAATTGGTTCCATTACGGGGAATCTGATAATCAAGCATATCTCAACCTAATTTTCTTGATTACATCAATCATGTCAAACAACAATGACAACACTCAAGGAAACCCAGAAATTCAGACAATCCAACAACTTCAGGGAGATTCCCCACGAGGCTCTCCACAAGGTTCTCCACGAGGCTCCCCACGACGGTCTCGTGAAGGCACTCCTGATGGATCTCACACAGATGGACAGGCTCAATTCGAAAATGTTGAAACCATGAATGAGGCTTTGCAAAAACTTATTGCCTCTCAAGTCAATAACGCTCTTCAAGCTTTTGTTAGCCAATTACCTGCTGTTCCACCCACATCTACTCCAAACAATAACACTTTGGAGAATCCTCGTTCAGTATTGGTTAATTCAGGCAGCGGTAGAACCCCTAGTGAAACACAAGAGAGAGACCCAGGTAATCCAGTTAACTCTGATTTACAAAATCTAGTACTAACCTTGCAGAAACGGCTTAGGGAGCAAAATGAACGCATAGAGCAAATACCTGGAGTACCGCCCGTGATCAAGGGAGTGGATATAGATAAATATTCCCAACAACCATGGAAGCCAAGTGCTGCTCCCCTCCCAATTCCAAAGAAGTTTAAGAAGCCTGATATTCCAAAGTATGATGGTACATCAGATCCATGAGATCACGTTACTGCATTCACAACAGGTGTCAAGGGCAATGATTTGACTAAGCAAGAGATTGACTCGGTCTTGGTCAAAAAATTCGGTGAAACACTCACTAAAGGAGCCTTAACATGGTATTCTCTTTTACCCGAAAATTCTATAAATTCGTTTGCTGAGCTTGCAGATTTATTTATCAAAGCACACTCGGGAGCTNATTCATGACATGGAAGCTGTTCCTTCAACTTTACATCAAGTTATTAAATTCCCATCTCCATGGGGAATATGCCAAATCAGAGGCGATCAACAAACATCTAGAAGCATCAATTCCGTTGCAGATTCAACTGTTAAAGGTGAAGACAAATAGCAATTACAGAATTTAGGTGAGGGTAACACGGAGTCAACCTCACCTGAGCAAAAGCAAACAGATCTGGATTCAAGACCTGATACCATTCAAGAACCGGAGGAGAATGAGAACATCAAAACAACGATAGAAGAGCTAGAAGCCGTGGTGTTATTTGTACATTGGCCCGAGAGAAAAGTGTACATAGGAGCTAATCTTAGCCCGGAGGTAAAACGTAAATTGATTGAATTTTTAAAAGCTAATGCAGACTGTTTTGCTTGGTCCCATTCTGACATGACAGGGATACCACCGGAAGTCACGACTCATAAGTTAAATGAAGATCCATCATATCCTCCCGTCAAGCAGAAGAAAAGAAAACAAGGAACTTTCAAAAATAAGGTGATTCAAGAGGAAGTTCAAAAGTTGCTAAAAATTGGTTCAATTCGTGAGGTAAAATATCCTTACTGGTTAGCTAATACTGTTGTGGTTCCTAAGAAGAACGGTAAGTGGCGAGTCTGTGTAGATTACACAGACCTTAATAAAGCCTGTCCAAAAGATTCCTTTCCTTTACCGCACATCGATTAGTTAATTGACGCTACTACAGGGCATGAGCTATTAAGTTTTTTAGATGCATATTCAGGCTATAATCAAATCAAGATGGATCCAGGAGATGAAGAAAAAACTTCTTTTATAACAGACAGGGGGACTTACTGTTACAAGGTAATGCCCTTCGGTCTTAAGAATGCAGGTGCAACGTATCAAAGGTTGGTCACCCAAATGTTTCAAGAACATTTAGGTAAAACCATGGAAGTATATATAGATGATATGCTAGTTAAGACCCAACATTCAGAAGATCATATATCACACCTATCTGACACGTTTAAAATTTTACGAAAATATAATTGAATCCAGAAAAATGTGCGTTTGGTGTGGCATCAGGAAATTTTTTAGGTTTTCTTGTTTCTAACCGTGGTATTGAAGTGAATCCTGCGCAGATTAAGGCCATTGAAGAAATTACGGATATACTTTCCAACAAGAAAGAGGTTCAAAGACTGACAAGAAGAATCACAGCTTTGGGAAGGTTCATTTCTAAATCATCGGAAAAATGTTTTAAATTCTTCTCGGCTCTTAAGAAGTAGGATCATTTTGAATGGGATGAGGAGTGTCAACAAGCACTTAGGGATTTGAAAATATACTTGTCAAATCCACCTTTGCTAGCAAAACCCAAGGCTGGGTAGAAACTTTTCATCTACCTTGCTGTTTCAGAAGTTGCGGTAAGCGCGGTTTTGGTTCGAGAGGAGCAGGGTAAACAATCTCCTATCTATTATGTTAGTAAATCTTTGTTAGATGAAGAGACACGGTAGCACTTGCTCTAATCATGGCATCTAGGAAGTTAAGACCTTACTTTCAATGTCATCCCATTGTCGTAGTGACTGCATATCCCCTACGTAATATATTGCATAAACTTGAATTGTCGGGAAGGTTAGTTAAATGGGCCATAGAGCTAAGTGAATATGAAATCACGTACTTACCTAGAACAGCAATAAAATCACAGATATTAGCTGATTTTGTCGCTGACTTTAGCCAAGGGATGCAATTAAAAGCAGAAAAAGAAGTACAAGTACTTAATGGGGCTAATCCTGGAACATGGACCTTATTTACTGATGGCTCATCTAACGTAAAAGGTGCAGGATTAGGAATTGTTTTAGTACCACCTACGGGTGAAACTATTAGGCAAGCCATTAGATGTCATTCCGTAACTAACAATGAAGCGGAGTATGAAGCTGTGATTGCAGGTTTAGAATTGGCACGAGAACTTGGTATAAATCAAGTAATGATCAAAAGTGACTCACAACTCGTGGTTAATCAAATGCTGGGGACTTACACAGCTAGGGAAGAAAGGATGCAACAATACTTGGAAAAGGTACGGGAACTTATAAAGCAATTCCAAACTTGGAAGGTCATACAGATATCGAGGGATGAAAATGTCGAAGCAGATGCCTTAGCTAATCTTGCATCCGCTGCTGATATAGCAAAAGATGCAAATGCTGCAATTATACATTTATTTCACTCAGTTCTTGATCCAGATAAGAATGAGGTAAATTTTAATAATTTAATTTGGGATTGGAGAAACGAAATTGTTGCTTTTTTACAGTACGGAACCGTCCCTAGTGACAAGAAGCAAGCGCATGCACTTCGAAAAAAGGCTGCTCGTTACTGTTTAAAATAAGGGAATCTTTATCGTAAGATGTTCGGTGGTCCATTAGCAAGATGCCTCGGACCTTCTCAAACGGAGTATGTAATGAGGGAAATACATGAAGGGCATTGCGAGAATCACGCAGGAGGAAGATCACTAGTAAGAACTTTGATTAGAGCAGGATATTACTGGCCTAAAATAGAGGAAGAAGCGGAAAGTTTTGTAGCTAAATGTGATAAATGTCAAAGGTACGGTAAACATGCATAGACCTGCGGAGTTGTTACATGCGGTCATATCACCATGACCATTCATGAAGTGGGGAATAGATATCGTGGGTCCATTACCACAAGCAAAAGGTCAGGTAAAATTTTTACTAGTACTTACTGATTACTTCACTAAATGGGTAGAAGCAGGAGCATTCAAATAGGTACGAGAAAAGGAGGTCAAAGACTTCATTTGGCGTAATATCATCTGCCGATTTGGTGTACCAAAAGAGATTGTATGCGACAATGGCCCTCAATTTATCGGAGCTCAAGTCACTGAGTTTTTTGAGAGCTGGCAAATTAAGAGAATCACATCTACACCTTATCACCCAGTAGGCAATGGGCAAGCAGAATCAACGAACAAAGTCGTAATCAACAATTTGAAAAAACGTTTAGAGGAATCAATGGGTAATTGGCCTGAAGTGTTACCCGGAGTTTTATGGGCATATCGCACGACGACAAAGACAAGCATAAGTGAAACTCCTTTCTCTTTAGTTTATGGAGCTGAAGCATTAATCCCAGTTGAAATAGGAGAACCGAGTACAAGATTCTCACAAACAACTCAAGAATCTAATGATGAAGAGATGCGGGTCAATTTGGATATACTGGAGGGCAAGAGAGAAGCCGCATTAATAAGAATGTCAGCACAAAAGCAAGTGATCGAACGATATTACAACAGAAAAGCACGACTGCGATACTTCAAAACTGGGGACTTCGTGCTTAAAAAAGTTTTTCAATCTACAAAGGCGGCCAACGCGGGTAAACTAAGTCCTACCTGGGAAGGACCCTACAGAGTTCGAGATATTGTAGGAAAGGAGCATACGATTTGGAAACAATGGACGGGAAGGTGCTTCCTTCGCATTGGAATGCAATTCATTTGAAGAGATATTACTTCTAAGGAAAAACCCACGGTCAGGTATCACCATGTTAAATTATATTTGTTTTTGAATTGTTAAAATTTTACTAACGATTTTAGATGATAGGCAAAACGCTAACCCATACTAAATGATGAGTCACGACCTGTAAGGCGAAATGGAATAAACTAAAATTCCTGGCCCAGGGTTACAATTATTCTGATAGAAATTTAAACGGGTTAAGCAGTCTTCATCTATAATTGTACCTCCGAGTCCCGTATGTATTTGCTTTTCAGGAAAAGGACCGAATGAGGAAACTATCAAGTGCTCGAGGCTTCATACTTCAACACTCAAACACTTGGGGGACTACATAATATACACAAGTATATATAAAGAGGGCAGAGAAGATTGAAGAAAAATCAAGCCTGGGAAAAAGTCAAGTGCAGAGTAATAAAAGTCAAATGAAGTCATGAGCCAAGGCTAAAGAAATCTTTACTGTAATTAGGGTAAAAGTTGTGTACTAAAGCAGGTTGTAAAGAAAAACCTTGCATTTATTGTTCTGAAATGGGTTATAAAGAAAAACCTCGTGTTTATTATTTTTTAAACAAAAAATCTGTTACAAGAAAAAACAGTTACGAGAAAGTTATAGATGTAATTCAAGCACATGTAAAGTATTATACAAAACTTGTCAAAATCCAGAAGTAAAAATTTCTCGAAGTTATTGCAAAAAACATGTGTGTTCCTATTTCTTTTATCGTATGATCACACCATTATGAAGTTGAGATGTCTTCTTCATTAAGTGTCAAAATATAAAAGGGCCCTGTTTTATAAAACTCATGTTATTTAGTCATGGGATTAACAGAAGCATTTTTCAAAGAACAAAAATGCAGACTATTCTTTAAGTCCTTAAAAATAAAAAGGCAAGGATAGAACATACGGACAGTGCAATGATAAATAAAGCTTCCTAATATTTAAAATTAAAGACTAAAGTATAAACTTAGTCATCGATTGTTTATACAAAATGACCCATAATAAGACTTGGGGACTTGTACTTCTAAAAATCAACCCTCAAGTGATAGCCAAGGGTTTGATTGCAAAAACTCTCAAATGAACCCAAGAGCTTTAAATACTGTTTTCCAAATAGGTACTTGCAAAAAGGGAAATTCAAAAACAGATATAATTTTTTTTTTCACTGAGAGGAAAGGATTGAAGAAGGATCATCAGCGGGCTCAACTGGAACAACATCGCCAATAGAAGTGGGTAGATTTCCAACATTGGAGTATCAATAGATGAAGTTTTCAACTTGACTTGCAATAAGGGGCACGATTGAGCTTGAAGAGGGTGCATCACCCGAGGCAATTCCAGCGGTCATGGGGACTTTAACCGCATAAGTTTCAGTTAAGGGAGCCTCACTCACCGGAACTTCACCCCGGGAACATCAACTCCGTAGCTTTAGCTTCGGAAACTTAATCCCGGGAGAAGGGAAATCCAATGGTTGTTGAGATTTTTTTCAATAGTCTCCATCACCTTAGCTAACTCTGACTCAGATTAAGTTTACTTGGCTGGCTTCAACTAAGGCATCACGACGGGAGTTCAGAAAAGCCAGCTTACATCAACTGCAGCCTTATCTTCAAGAAGCTCATAATCTCTTTTCCCAAGCAGCAATTTCATTTTTGAGACCTTCATTTTCATTCAGAGCTGAGTTATAAGAGGCTTGGAGAAGGCATGAGATTTTTCTAAGGCCTTCACCTGGTCTTCAGAAGTTCGCAGATTTCTTGGGTCTGAGTCAAATTCTGCATCAAATCTCCAGCATAAACTTCTTTTTGACTTAAAAGAGCTCTCAGCTCTCTAATCTCTTCACTTGATTTAGATAATTGTTCTGAGAAAGAAGACTGGAGACGCTCTCTTTCTTTCTCAGCCTGACTTGAAGAAGCCTTGACAACCGCAAGCTCTGAAGTTAATGCTCTCACCTGCTGTTCCAGGTTATTCTTATTCTCTTGTAAATCTTCTATTGTTATTTGAGCACTATCAAATTGATCCTTCCAATTAGCTGCTTCCAACTGAAAGTCACGAGCTTCCCTCTCTGAATCAAGAACAGCCTTTTCAGAGTCACGTGCCACCTTCTCTAATAAAGAAATTCTGCTCATCAGCTCTGTACCAATAAGGTTGGCCTGAAAATGATAAGGAAAGAAAAATTAGAATTCTAGAAAAATTCTGGCAAAATTAAAGAAAGAAGGGGCATACCTTCAAGGTGGAATGAACTATGAAGTTCATCAGAGTCAGGCAGCTATGGCTATTCATTTTTTCTTTCTCAATTAGGTCTATTAAAGGTTCAAGCCAAACATCCGCCTGACTGGATTTCCTCAAAAGGCTGTTGTCAGCAGGCACTTCGATAGTCACGCTCCTCATAGCAATCCTTTTGCTTGTAGAACCCGCTTCTACATTGTGGACAGTAGAAGGAGGAGCGGTAGAAGAAGTAAAAACAGCAACGGGAGGTGCGGAAGAAGTTGGAGTAGATAAGGAAGGAACCAAAGGCACGACAGAAGAAGGAAGGGAAGGAACTGAAGATATGGGAGTTGAAGAAGAAGATAGGGGAGGTTCATCCAAAACGGGTCCTAACTCGCCACTCTCAAAATCACTAATGAAAAGCTGGTTAATCGACTCATGAGTATCATGAGGGGTAGCAACATCATCATCAGAGATGAGATTAACAGGCTCGATAGGAGAAAGATGATGAGAAACTTCAGCTTCATCAGAGACGATACGTCTCCGAACTCTTGGCCTTTTCACCAAGGAATCATCCTCCTCTTCTTCGTCGGAGCTATCATCGTCTGTGGTTTTTCTTTTCAGAAGAATATCCTGAGCACTTTCTAATGAAAGTTGGGTTCCTAAACGGGAAGCTGCAACTGCTTCAGCAGTAACACCTCGAATAGCAAAACCTGACAAAGAGAAAATTGAAAGTTAAGGCAATAAAGAGAAAAATCTTACATACGGGAAAGACAAAAACTCATACAGTGAGTCTTTACTTTCCAACCATGACGATTGGAAATAAATTTTCAAGACCTAGCCTCCATAGGAGCGATCCTCAACAATTTATCTACCCAACCACGAAAATTGGGAATGTTCTCCACAACTCCCATGGTTGCTAAAAAAAAGAAGAGAAATAAAGTTAAAGAAACTTGTAAATTCGAAAGAAAGAGGTGCGGGAAAGATGAGAGACTTACGTGCAAAGTTCCACTTCTCAGGGAAGGGAACGTTTTGTTCACCCACTAAACCAACTGTGGGAGCAACAACAAATCGGGCATACCAGCCACGATCCATATCATCTTCTGGGCTTAACAAAACCCTCTTACTCCTAGCCACTAAGTTAAAGACGCCATTACGGAAAAGTCTAAGGGACTATATATGAATTAGGTGGGAGAAGGTGAAATCAACGTTTGCCAAATTGGCCAGATGCCTTAAACAAGCAACATCCCTCCATACAAGCGGGCCAACCCGTGCTAAACAAACTTTGAAGAAACGATAGAAATCGAGAATTACTGGGTCGATAGCTGGTTTAAACCCAAGAGTAAAAGGGTATGTGTAAACGAAAGAGAATCCAGTCATATATGAAGTAATCCTCTGATTTTGATTGGGGATTACATTGGGAAAATCGTTACTCCAGTGACAATCTTTGCGTACTATAGGAGCTAAAATCTCTGTAATCATAGTGGGGTAAGCATCAACACGATCCAAACCAGAAATTTGGGTCTGAAGTGATTGTCTATCATGCTGAAAAGATAAATCGTTAGGGACTATTTCTTCTACCAAGGGTTCCTGTAATGGTTCAGAGCCCTCCTTGTTCTTAGAAGATGATTTTTGAGTAAAAGAACCTCTAGTTCTAGAGGAAGAACCAGGGCTAGGAGAAGGCATGGCAGAACCACCACCACGAGAGGATCCTAAGCTACGAAGTCTCCCACCTCTTCTATGTCTAACAGGGGCATTGGGAAAATTGTCTAAAATAGGAACTCTCTTAGGGTTTGGGTTCGAAGAAGACATGATGAAGAAGAAAAAGAAGTAAACAGATATTCGCACAATTCAAGTGTTCAAGGAAAAAGTTTTATGTGGTAAAAGGTGAAAGGAAAAATTGAATTTATACTGATGGGCGACCGTCAAAAGTAAAAACGCAGTAATGGAACGATCACAATAATGGTAACTGATACTTCATGAATAGTGGAGCCGAAAAGACAGCCTGAAAAAGTGTTGTAAACTGTGGAACCAATAAGACGATGACACGTGTCTAAAGCATTAAATGGAAGTGATAATTAAAGCGTCAACTCTGTCAGAACATTAAATGGTGACAAAAATTCTCCTTTAATGAATTCCACTTCCCAAATAATCAAACTGACGAATAAATGGAAAGTGGGGGGACTATCATTATTGGGGAAAATTGTATTTATATATATGGTGACGTGTCATGGCACGTAGACTGATCAAGTAGTCAAAGAATTAAGGTTGGTTAACAGACACGATCAACAATAGATACGAGCAAGTTAAATGAAGAAGGCACGAGCAGTCATACAAATAATTCAACGTTCGTACCTATTCAAGACATTCAAAGGTCAAAGATCGAGAAGAGACAAAGGAATGAATCTGACAGCAAAAAAGAGCCCAGATACAGCATTTAATGAGTATTAAATACTAGAAACGTTAGAGAATATGTATTTAATGTATATGAATGCATAACGTAACATTTAAGGTTATTAAATTACCCATAATTGCCTTATTATGACAAAGGGAAAGTCTGTATTCCCAAAACAGCTATAAAAGAGAAAGTCACAAACAACTGTAAGGACACGAAAAACACGACTGGAATATACTTTGTTTTATTTGCTTTCTGATTATATTATTCAAAATCTCTTTCTTATATACTTTTCCGATTATCAGTAACCCGAGTTCTTCTAAATTCAAACTTTGACCTAAAATCTAATTTTTGGCTAAACACATATAAATCGAAGTAAAAAAACTAAAATAATTAATTTGACCTAAAGGATAAAGTATAATTTGAGTAACAAATCATCAGAGAAGAGCTTAAATACCTGTGTTTACAATCCAATGGTATCAGTAGGGATGGCAAACGGTTGGGCCGGGCTGGGTCGAATATGTGTAGGTTGAAAACGGATAAAATATTAGGTTTTTTTCACTTTTAGCTCGCGTCAGAAATTATTTACATTCGGTAGCCGAAAAAGTGTATAAATTTTGTATATAACATACATAATGTATATATACAAAAAATATACATTTTTTTGGATATTATTTTGCGAGCGGCTATACAATGACATTTTCGCTAAAATATTCTACCCGATCCAACCCATATTTAATATGGATAGAAAATGGTTAATCGGCGGATAACATGGATATCCATATTATACATGTTCGGATTTTTTTTTAAACGGTGTGAATGGGAAATGGAAGAGGCACCTCTTGGATTGCACCCTTCATTGTCTATAAATTTAGAGACTTGGCCTCATTTTTACACATGGAAAATCTGAAATTTTCTCCTCTTTTTTCTATAGTGTTGCATTGTTTTTCCAAATAAAAATAAGTGTCAAGTGTGATTTTCTCCGTTGGTTGAGTTCGCTGAAGTTCGGTGAATTGAAGTGCCGCTACCACAGAATAGTTATTCCGTTCTATCCTGGGAGGAAATCCATAAACTTGGGCAAAAATGAGGGGATTAAATTCTTTAAGGACACACAAGCAACTTGTGGGCTCGAAATTATTTTACGATTTGTTTATTGAACTAACATTTCTTTTTTCTCTGATTTTCTGGTATTGAACACATATTAACAACAATCTTAAGGAAATTTAATGTAATTTGATGAAGTAAACTATGTGTTCCTAAGGGAATTGAAACCGGCAATTGCAGGAGATGGAACACGAAAGTAACAGATTATTAAATTTACTTCGTGTGTACTCACTGTGATATGGCACTGTCTTTCTCGGTGAAACAAAGCAATCTTGTGGACTGCTACATGTACGTTTGCCAGCTCTTTATGCCTAGGCCTCAATTCAAGTTTGCTTACTGTTAAAACAAGCAAGTCAATCCTAAGATGCAAATTGAACGGGTGAATTTGGATATGCCAAGCCAAAATATCTGGATTAATGTCACGACCCAAAATCCACCAGTCGTGATGGCACCTAACCCAACCCGATAGGGCCTAGGTAGGCCAATTAACAATTATCCATTTCCATTTAACTTAATAAAATAATTAAACAACAGAATTATCTTAATCTTATACATTTCCCAAGGACTGGTAGTACAAATCATGAGCTTCTAAGAATAGAGTTTACAAAGTTGTTATGAAGAAAATACATCTTCTGTTTGAAAAGTACATAAATAGAATTTTATAATCTAGGCTACCGTGAACAAGAGGCAGCATACAGTAGGAACGCAGGTACGCCTTCTAATCCAGCAACCATCGAACGCAGCAACCATCGACATTCGGGATCTGCACGCAATGTGCAGGAAGTGCAGTATGAGTACAACTGACACCATGTACTCAAAAAGTAACAAAACTAACCTTAGGTTGAAAGTAGTAACGAGCTGGGACATAGATCGGGTCCAACACCAATAGCCAACAGCAGTTCGTACAACGTAGAGCATATAAACAATGAAATAATCTCAGAGATAAAAAAATGTTCAGCTTTTGCACAGTTTTTCAAAAATAGTTCCGCTTTCAGAATATCAGTGAAAATCCAAATCCTTTATCGAATCATCAAAAATTATGAGATAGTTTAAAAACTGTAATTTTTCCTGAAAAATCCTTTACACTATAAATAAAAATGTTTCATTTCCTTTCCTAATAACAAGTGTGAAATACCACTCTATGCCCACACTCTTTTCGCCAATGGATCACTTAGTCGGAATAAGCGGGCTTAGGTTGATGCGGAATAAGCCATTTTTCCCCTGTTTCCATGGAAAGGTGTCGAAGGCATATCAATATGTATAAAAAGTCATGAATGAGGTGATACCGTACAACATGAGGAAAATGTGCCTCTATGCATGTATGCCATATATGCATGTCAATGCCATGTATCTTAGAGATGAATCATGTACTCACACTCTCAAATTACTCAACCTCAATGTATAACACTTTCCACTCATCATACTCAACCACTCGGTACTGTATATGGCCCATAAGGCCCAGGAAAATCCATCCCAAAACATATACAACACTGACTTGAAGTCACCCAGTACCGAGGAAAAAGGAAAATCCAACCTTGTGGAGAAATCTATCTCCGGGTATCAAGTACTTCGGACAAAACCCTGTCTAGGGAAATCCATCCCTCAATAATTCATAAATGCTCAACCACTCAGTACTGTATATGGCCCATGCGGCCCAGAAAAATCCATCCCGGAATATATACAATGCTGACTAGAAGTCACCCAGCACCGAGGAAAAAGGGCAATCCAACCCTGTAGAGAAATCCATCTCTAGATATCAAACACTTCGGACAAATCCATGTCTGGGGAAATCCATCCCTAAATAATATCATCCGACTCACTAGGGGTGTGTTACAGACTTCGGAGGGGCTCCTTCAGCCCAAGCCTTATCATAATCATCAATATAAGCGCTGCGGCGTGCAGCCCGATTCCATAACTGTCACTCATAATCAGGCTCTCGGCCTCACTCAGTCATCAATCTCTCCAATCTCACCCACGGGCTCACAATGTCATGAAAACTGACCCGGAACAATGATATGATGTATAAATAAGTAACAGCTGAGACTGAGATATGATATGAATGCATGAATGTGACTGAGTACGAAATATCAATGAAATCAATGAGATGACAGCAAGAAACGACCACTATGGGTCCCAGCAATATCAGCATAAAGCATAAACATGATATCTAGCATGATGTACAACTCATTTACTTTATCACATGGTGAAAACACAGATATCAACAAAATAGGGCCGCTATTCAGCGCCCTGGAAACAACAGAGTCACAATTCACAAAGTGCACGCCCACACACCCGTCACCTAGCATGTGCATCACCTCAACATCAATCACATAGCACGTAATTCGGGATTTTATACCCTCAACACTAAGTTTAGAAGAGTTACTTATCTTAAATTAGCCAATTCCGACACCGAGCAAGTCAAGCGATGCTCCAAGAATGCCATCACACTGTAGCGACCTCCGAATGGCCCAAAAATAGCCAAAAGCAACTCAAATACATCAGATAAAGCCCAAGGAAGCAATTACAAATGATAAAGATCGGATCCTAAGTCAAATCCAAAATCCGGCCAAAAATCACACCCGGGCCCACACCTCGAAACTCAACAAAACTCACAAAATTCGACAACCGATTCAATTACGAGTCCAACCATACTAGTTTCACTTAAATCCGACTCCAAATCGGTGTTCAAAGAAACCTCAAAAAAATTCATATTATGAAACTTTAGGCCAAAATAGCCCGAAATCAATCCGAAACACGCCCGAGCTCCTCGGGACCATGTCCAAACATACCAACAAGACCCATAACATAACACGGACTTACTTGAGGCCTCAAAACACACATAATAACATCGAAATGACGAATCACACCTAAATCCAAAATCAATGAACTTGAAACTTCAAATTTCCACGACCGATGCCGAAACCTATCAAATCTCGTCCGATTGTCCTCAAATTTTGCACACAAGTCACATTCGACATTATGGACCTGCTCTAACTTTCGGAATCAAAATCCGACCCCGATATCAAAAAGTCCACTCCCGGTCAACCTTTCCAAAATTCCAACTTTCGCCATTTCAAGCCAAATTCCACTACGGACTTCGAAATCACGATCCGGACGCGCTCCTAAGTCCAAAACCACCCAACAAAGCTAACGGAACCATCAGAAATCCAATCCGAGGTCAAATACTAAAAAGTCAAAACTTGGTCAAACTTTTCAACTTTAAAGCTTCAAGCCGAGAATCATTCTTCCAAATCAATTCCGAATAACCTGATAACCAAAACCGATTATTCACATAAGTCATAATACATAATACGGAGCTACTCATGCCCGATAACTACCGAGTGAAGTGCAATTGCTCAAAACGACCGGTCGGGTCGTTACATCCTCCCCCACTTAAACATACGTTCGTCCTCGAACGTGCCAAAAGTTGTTCCAAAAGCCATCAAATCGTTGTATAACCTTACCATGCACATACCCGGGGGTGATCCCACATCACCCTATCCTATATAGGTCTAGTAACATATCATAACTGAAATTTTATAATCCAATCTAGCCCATAAACCTTTGAATCCAATTTCCAACATCTGGAACTTCCTATAAGCTCAGAATCTCACATCTACACACTGTATAAGTCTGAACAAGCTGTATCAAGCCATATCCATAACCAAAGATGTAATCACATGATATACCCCAAAACTCAAACACTCATAGCGATAATTTCCAATCACAGTAGCTGCTCAAAACAACCCAATGTCGGTAATAAACCTCTTATCTGTGACGACCCGACCCGTCATCTCATGTGTTACTGCTCCATTTTCCCTGTTTATTTCTTCTTCATATTTCGTTATCGGTATGTGGTGTGTGAGAGTTGATTTGGATTGGTTTTGATAAGAAATGAGACACTTAGTCTCTTTAAGGAAGGCTTAAGTTGGAAAAGTCAACCAGACGTTGACTTATGAGTTATAAGGCTCGGATGTGATTTTCGGTGATACAATTAGCTTCGGGAAGTGATTTATGACTTAGAAGTTCGATTGGAATTTATTTTGGAGGCCCGGTGTATAATTAGGCTTGAATAGGCAAAGTTAGTATTTTGGCGAATTCCGGTTGGTAGGTGAGATTTTGATCCGAGGGTCGGAATGGAATTCCGAGAGTTGCTGTAGCTCCGTTAGGTGATTTTGGATATGTGTGCAAAATTTCAGGTCATTCGGACGTCGTTTGGTTGGGTTTTTGATCGAATGCGTAATTCGGAAGTTTTTAAGAAACTTAGGCTTTAATCCAATGTGATTTGATGGTTTTAGCATTGTTTGAAGTGTTTTGAGGATTGGAACAAGTTTGAATAAGGTATTAGGATGTGTTGGTGTTTATGGTTGAGGTCCCGGGGGGCTCGGGGTGAATTCAAGTGATTAAACGAGAGTTTTAAAGTTTGCTTCAGGTCTGTTGCTGCTGTCATCCGATATTTCCGCTTCTGCGGAAACGGACCGCAGAAGCGGGTGAGCGATCGCAGAAGCGGTCCTTGAGGGCTTGGCAATTTCCGCAGAAGCAAGAGGCAGTCCGCAAAAGCGGACATCGCAGGAGCGGTTTGCGACCGCAGAAGCGGTCCTGGGGATTTTAAGTTAGACCGCAGAAGCTGTTATTTTGACGCAGAAGCGGGAACCGCAGGTGCGGTATACCAACCGCAGAAGTGGAGACCTGGCTGGGTTTAAGTGAACAGTGTTTTCACAATTTTGAAAGAGAAGAAACATTTTGGACTTCGGACTAAGGAGATTTTGGGCGATTTTTGAAGAGGGTATCGAGGGCTATCATCAGGTATGGATTCTTGGACTTAGATTATGATATTATTGTATATAAACATGGATTAACATTGAAAACCCAAGGAATTAAAGGGTAAAAATGGAGGTTAGGGCTTGAAACTTAAGAAAGTTAAACTAGGGATTTGAGTGGTCAAATGGATTTCGATTTTGGTGAATTTTATATGTATGGACTCGTGGCGAGACGAGGAATCCGGTGATGTGAATTTCATAATTTTTCGAGAAGCGGGCCCAGGGCTCGGGTTTTGCTAGTTTCGAGATTCTTGCTAATTTTCGATTGTTTTCGACTGGGTATTGTCCCCTTAGCATATTGTGATGTATTCGCTCTGATTTTGGTTAGATTCGACGCACGTGGAGGCCGATTCGAGGGGCAAAGGTGTCGCGAGCTAGGGATTTCACCGGTTCGAGGTGAGTAATACTTGTAAATGATATCCTGAGGGTTTGAAACCCCGGATTTGCACATCATAGTGCTGTATTGTGGTGACTTGCACGCCAGGTATGAGCGTGGGGTAGAGCACCGTCGGGGATGGTGACTTGGTCCGTCCCGGTTGTTGATTTTACTGCGTAATTGACTGAAACCTGCTTGATGCTATCGTGATTTGGGCTGATTGCCATGTTTTGGGCTTCGTGCCGATTATTTGAATCCTTTAGGGATTATTATTGCTGTTTTCATGACCCTTAGCATGTTAAATGACTTCAGTCCTGAGTTAAACACAGTTTTGAAATGTGCAGTCATATTGCTGAAGTTTAAAGACTTAAATTGCATTTTCTAATGTTTTGAGTTAAAAGCTATTACTTGACATTGCCCGAGTGGCTCATTTGCATTGATCTGGACTGAATATGGATCGGGCTGCACGCCGCAGCGATACTATGATGATATTGCGCTTGGGCTGTAGGAGCCCCTCCGGAGTCTGAACCCCCACAGTGAGCGCGGGTACCCAAATGGATCGGGCTGCACGCCGCAGCGGTCATGTGCATTGCATTGCATTCATACATTGTTTCCTGTTTGTACTACGTTGCATGACATTCAGCACTCTCATATCATTGGCATCCATACTGTTCTGGCACTGCGTACCAGATACCCTGGTGTTATTTGTTAATAGAGTGCTGTGCCCGAGGGGCTAACTTATGTGCGGACTTACATTATTTGATAACGCATTCATATGCTTGACTGTTGGAAAAGGATATTTTCAAAAGAAGTTTTAAACTGAGCCAGATATTTTCTAAAGGATTTTTCACGGTCTTACTGTTTTCTAAAAGGGGTTGTACTGTCCTATATAGCATGATGGAGTGCTCTTACATGATTTCTTGCCTCTCAATTATTATTTATTCTTATTACCACTGAGTTGGAAGTACTCACTTTACTCCCTACACCTCGCGTGCAGTTGCAGGTATTGTTCACCCGGTAGCGGGTGATTAGCGGACTGAAGGTAATACTAATGTAGCTGAGCAAGGTGACCGCCAGCGTTCGTGGCACCGGACTTCATCTTTTGGATTCCAGATTTCATTTTATATATATATGACCCTGTAGTTGTGTTCCTACTTCTTAGATGCTCGTGACTTGTGACACCCCGGTCGGGTTATGTGGGGTTGAAAATACTGATTATTATGGCCGTTAAGTTGTATTATTCTATTCACTTATGTTTTGTAACTGTTAAAGAAATGATTTGGGTAAGTTGGCTGGCCTTGTCTTCACGAGAGGCGCCATCACGACCGGGTATGGGAATTGGGTCGTGATATTATCAAATAAAGCCTCGTTCTAACAACCTTCATATACTGCCAATGATAAAAGAAACATGCAGAAACTCATAACCATACATCACAATAACATGTTGTCGAACTCCCTCTCCTTCTACAGGGACTATAACAAATATCTAAGCCGACTTTCGATATTATTCTCCAACCACGCTGTAATCAATTCCGATAGTATTCATTCTAGGTCCAATGACCCCATCTCATCCAACACGACCACTCTAGCAACATGATACATCAATACAATCTAAAGCCGCCACTCGTGCAATCCGTGCACCAATAAGCAACTATCCAAATGTACTCAATCATAGAAAAATGACATCAAACAAGAGGACCGTCCCGCAAGCTCAACGGGTATCACCACAACGCAATGCTAAGAACGCATCACACACTGCAGACCCAAAACTCGCGAATCTAACACAAAGGGTCATACCTCTACATGACTCTGCTACAATGCGTGACCCCATCCAAACGCTGGTCCATATTATATACCTTAAGCCACCCTGCTCAAAATCTATAACCACTCGAAATTCGACATTAAGTACCCAAAGTGCATTACCCTGACCACGGAGAGAAATTAGCACAATGCCGCCATACAAAAAGAACATAGCCATCGCGCAATCAATCACACAATACCCGAATACTCATCTTGCTCTAATTTCCGCTATAAGCCAAAATAGAACCGCACCATGTGTGCATATAACCAACGATTCACAACTCTTCGTAACATAGAAGGGTAACTCACAGATTATTTTAGAACACAAATAAGCTCAACAACAACTGAATGGCACATCCCTCAACAATAGCAGTTCGGAGTCAACAAATCTGACCTGGTGCAGAATACACATCCATTTTGGCCTACCAATGAACCCCAAATCAACTTTGGTCACCCACAATAGATAAATAACCCTCCAAAAGTCCATAATGATTGAATTACAACACCTACTATCCTNGCCTCACTATAAAAACGCGCCTTAAATGCCCGGGCGTACGCCTCTTGAGACTTTTGCCCCACACCATCGCCTCGGGGCATTTTTGGTGTGCCACGCCCCAAGGCTCGCACCGAAAACGCCTTTTAAGATACTGATTATCACTTTATCTTATCATTTAATAATGAAAAACTAATAACTATAGGACATATGTTTTTATATAATTCCATCACTTAATCATGATTAATTAATATATATTTCACTCCAACTTATTACTTAATAATAATAATAAATTAACACCGTCAGAAGCACGCACTGTTTAGAGTAAAATTTTCTATGCAAGTATTTTTTTTTTGGTTTAACCATTAGGTATTCGAAGTTTTGTAGCAGGGCTAATCTAGATTCATCGCAATATAGGAGCGAAGTGCAGCAATGACCACTTTTAAACCCGCTATTTAAAATATATTCATAATTTACAATGTATTTAAAGATTAGTCGATTCACCTAAACTTCAGGACTAAGTATCCTGAATTTGGAAATTCAGGATTTAGTGTTCTGAATTTTTGAGCTACTAATTTAAAATTCAGGACTAAGTGTCCTGAATTTATGAACTACTAACTTAAAATTCAGGACATAAGATTCGAACTTTTGGACACAATTTTTGAACTTTAGGACACGATGTCCTGAAGTTTGAACTTTGAGGTTTAAACTCTAGGACGCTAGGACGTCGTGTCCTGAAGTTTGAGTGAAATTGGCTAATCTTTAAATACATTATAAATTGTGAATATATTTTAAACATCATACTTAAAAGTGGCAACGTGGTGTTATTTCCACGCAAAATATTACCAGGTAACTGTTTTGAGCACCCCTATTTAAAATATAATGGTTTTTAAAGTTATTTAAAGTTTGGCCAGCTTTGGCAAGTTTCAGACTACTCATGCTGCTACTGCTTCTTCTTCCTCAGCCTTTCGGGTCCGAATTTCTAAACTGTCATACTAACTCATACCCGTAGGTATAAAATTTGAACAATCAAAATTAAAACTTCAGACTTTATGATATGGCTAGAGCCTATATTTCGTCTAAAAGGTCTGAACATTGAACAAGATTCGAAATTCAAACCTCGTGTATGAAGTTAGGGCTTCAGAAGTTCAAACTTCAAAGAAAAACTAATTTTTTTTTAAATATAAATTTCAACTACTTTTACTTAAATTAGCACGGTGTGACCCCCTGTAACGATCCGACCGGTCGTTTTACTATCTAGAACCCTGTTCCCCCAAATAAGACTTTTCGTACTTGCTTTAACTGATTTATGACTTGGGGGGTATGACGACCCGGCCGGTCGTGTCATGAGTTACCGCCCCGTTTTCCCCATTTCTGCTTCTATTTGCCTTAATTACTGGTTTTATATGTGATCGGGTTGGTTGGCTCGGGCTTGGAAAGGTTTTGAGAAGGTTTGGGACACTTAGTCTCTTTTAAGAAGGCCTAAGTTAGAAAAGTCAACCGGATGTTGACTTATGTGTTAGAGGGCTCGGATGTGAGTTCCGACGGTTCGGATAGCTTCGGGAGATGATTTGGGACTTAGGAGTGTGATCAAAATGTGCTTTGGAGGTCCGGAGTAGATTTAGGCTTGAATTGGCGAAATGGAGTTTTTGGCATTTTCCGGTTGATAGGTGAGATTTTGATACAGGGGGCGGAATGGAATTTCCGGAAGTTGCATTAGCTTCGTTATGTCATTTGGGATATATGTGCAAAATTTCAGGTCATTTGAACGTGGTTTGGTTGGGTTTTTGATCAAAAGCGGAATTCGGAAGATTTTAGAAACTTAGGCTTGAATCCGAGGTGTTTTGGTTGATTTGATGTTGTTTGAAGTGTTTTGATGATTGGAACAAGTTTGAATAAGGTATTAGGATATGTTTGTGCTTTTAGTTGAGGTCCCGGGGGCCTCGGGGTGATTTCGGGTGGTCAACGGAGAAGTTGAGATGTTATTGCAGCTGCTGAAGTTACTGCTTCTGGTGTTTTCGCACCTGCGGTTTGGGGACCGCAGGTGCGGCGCCGCACGTGCGGAAGGGGGAGCCACAGATGCGGATTTGAGAGGAAGAGTCAGGAACCGCAGATGCGGTAGTTGGACTGCACCTGCGGAGTCGCAGGTGCGGAGAGTGGACCGCAGATGCGGCATTGGTCCGTTAAGTGATTTCCGCAGAAGCGGAGCATAGACCGCAAATGCGGTACTGCAGATGCGGTGAAATGGCCGCAGATGCGAAAATGTCTGGTCAGATTAAAATATTTCCTCCTTTGCGATTTTCAGAGGGTTTCTCACTTTTAACATAAAATTTCGAAGCTCTAGGCGATTTTGAAGAGAGGAAATCATTGTTCTTTGTTGAGGTAAGGATTTTGGACCCTAAAACTCGATTATTTGTGATTAAGGAACAAAATATCAGTGTTAAATTCATGAAAATCAGTAAAAAAAGGTGGAGTTAGGGCTTGAGATTAAGAGACCTTCTAGGTATGATTTGAGGGGTCAAACGAACTCCGATTTTCGAGTTCTTTATATGTACGAAATCGTGAGATGATGAAGAACATTGTGGTATAAAGTTTGTCCAGTTCCGGGACGCGGGCCCGGGGGTCGGGTTTTGACCGATTTCGGGTTTTGTGCTTAAATTCGATATTTTTCAATTGGAATTTATTCGTTTAGCATAATTTAATGATAAAAATCTGAACTTGGTAGATTTGGAGCACTCGGAAGTCGTTTCGAAGGGAAAAGGAATTGCAAGCTAGGTTTCGGGCCGGATTGAGGTGAGTAATGATTTTAAATGCTGTCCTGAGGGTATGAAACCCTGGAATTTCACAGCGTACGACTATGTTGAGGTGACTTACACGCTAGATGACGAGCATGAGATAGAGCACCGCTGGGGATTGTGACTTAGTCCATCCCGAATGATTAATTCACTGCGTATTTGATAGTTAATTGTTTAATATTATTATATTTTGGGCTAAATGCCATATGTGGGCTTTGTGCCAGCTGTTTGAACCTTAGATGATTTTTAGCTGATATTTTCCTCACTGATTGATTTCATACTGGTGCTCAGTCATACTATATTTTACTATTCTAAAGACTCACCCGTATTATTCTGTTTTAAACACAATAAATGATATTTTCAAAGGTATTTGAGCTGAGCTTCATATTTTACTGTGGCCCGAGGGGCTTATGAGATTCTGACTGAGTAAGGCCGAGGGCCTGTGTTGTGAGGATACATTTGGGTCGGGCTGCACGCCGCAGCTGTGATACATTGATTGTGATAACGAGGCCGAGGGCCTGAGATTGTACGCCACGAGGTGGCTTGAGATTGATATGAGACCGAGAGCCTGTTTATGATGCCACGAGATGGCTTGATTATGCGCTTGGGCCGTAAGGGGCCCCTCCCGGAGTCTGTACACCCCTAGTGAGCGCGGGTACCCATTGTGATTTGAGATATAGCCCGAGGGGCTGGTATTGTTCTGTGAGATTGCCCGAGGGGCTGATTCTGTTGTTACTGTGCCTGAGGGGCAGTTATTATGTGTTTACTTTTTAGCTGTTTTCCTACATATTGTTTAACTGTTTAAGAGGTGTTTATGAAATTTCACTGCTTTATTATAATTACTGATTTGCTATGCCTCTTGTAGCTTTATGTTGTGCCTTACGTGGTTTATATTACTCAGTCTTCATTTATTTTTATTACTCACTGAGTTGGAAGTACTCACTTTACTCCCTGCACCCCTGTGTGCAGATTCGGGCGCTACAGGTCCTGCTCCTGAGGGTTGATAGTTCCAGCAGGTCTTCGGAGAGTTACTAGGTAGCTGCTTGGCGATTCGCAGCCTAGTGCATTCTCCCTCTTTAGTTTTCTTTTTATTCAGTTATGTAGTAGTGGATTAGACTCTAGACTTTTAGTGTTGTTTTAGATGCTCATGACTGGTGACACCCCGATTTAGGGCTGTGTTGGTTTATTTTATTTTCGCAACTTATATTGCTATTTTTGGGATTATTTATATTAAAGACCTTGGTTTATTATTTTAACTGCTTAAGGTGAATTGGTAGTGTGTCGGCTGGCCTTGTCTTCACGAGAGGCGCCATCACGACCGGGTTTGGGTTTAGGGTCGTGACAAGTTGGTATCAGAGCCTAGGTTACATAAGTCTCACGAGTCATGAGCAGGTTTAGTAGAGTCTCGCGGATCGGTACAGAGACGTCTGTATGTATCCTCGAGAGGCTGCAGAACCTTTAGGAAAATTCCATATTCTTGAAATTCTTGTCGTGCGAAGTTGTTGATCCGAATACTAAACTTCTCTTATCCTATTCTCTCACAGATGGTGAGGACAGGCTCTACCGGTCAGGACGGACGACCACCACTACCACCAGCGGGAGCCACTAGAGGCCGAGGAAGTGGCCGAGGACGTGGTAGGGGCAGAGGTACAGCCCCCGCAGCAGCTGGGACAGCACCTGCAGATCCACCAGCCGCCCCAGTTCAAGGTCAGGTCTCAGTGGGGGACGCTCCAGCAGCACCAGCTCAGGCACCAGCTGTGCCCATTGTGATTCCGGGTCTTTAGGAGACTCTGGCTCAGATATTGACAGTATGCACTAGCCTTGCTCAGGCGGTTTCTAATGCCGCAGCTACTTCTCAGGCAGGGGGAGGCTCTAAGACTCCCGCCGCCCGTACACCCGATCCGGTGGTTCAGGGAGTGCAGACACCGGAGGCACCACTAGCCCAGCCGGTGGCAGCTGTTCAGGGTTATGTAGCTCCTTTTATGCCGGAGGATGAGCAGCGTAGATTGGAGAGGTTTGGCAGACTCCAACCTCCTACTTTCAGTGGTGCAGAGGGCGAGGATGCCTAGGGTTTCTTAGACAGATGTCACAGATGTCAACGAATTCTTCGCACTGCGGGTATTCTGGAGACCAGCGGGGTTGCATTTACGACCTTCCAGTTTACCGGAGCTGCCTTCACTTGGTGGGAGGCATATGAGAGGCGTAGGCCTGTTGGTTCGGCACCTCTGACTTGGCAGCAGTTCTCCGCCCTATTTCTGGAGAAGTATGTCCCACAGTTCCATAGGGAGGAGCTGCGGAGGCAGTTCGAGCAGCTACGACAGGGGGAGATGACAGTTACCCACTATGAGATGAGGTTCTCAGAGTTGGCTCGACATGCTATTTGGCTGGTTGCTACTGAGAGAGAGAGGATCAGGAGGTTTGTTGACGGCCTCACTTACCAGCTTCGGGTTCTCATGACTAGGGAGAGGGTGTCAGGTGCTACATTTGAGGAGGTTGTGGATATTGCTCGAGAGATTGAGTCAGTTCGTCGCCAGGAGCGCGAGGAGAGGGAGGCCAAGAGGCCTCGAGGACATGGTAGTTTTGGGGGTGCTCCTTCTAGGGGCCAGTTTCAGCACGGCAGAGGCCGACAGTTCCGACATGGTCAGTCAGCTCGCCCAGGTTATTGTGGGGCATCATTAGGCCATAGTTCTCACGGTTCTCAGCAGGGCCATTCTTCACTTAGTGCACTTCCGGCCCAGGGTTCGTCCCGTGCTCCATTAGTTCAGGATTCTTCTGTGCTAGGGGCGTCTGCTAGTCATACCGATGCTAGGGGTCCCCATCAGTCCCCGTCTCCAACACCCAGGAGTTGTTATGAGTGTGGAGAGATGGGCCACTTGTGGAGGCAGTGCCCTCGTCGTGCTCAGCAGAGGGGTCAGTCATTAGCCTCAACCTCATCCCCAGCCAGCTAGGGGTGGGGGACAGTCATCTAGGGGTCACCCCAGAGGGGGAGGCCGATCCGGAGGTGGCCAGGCTCGCTTCTATGCACTTCCAGCTAGGCCCGATGCGATTGCTTCAGATGCGGTGATTACAGGTATTATCTCAGTCTGCCGCAGGGATGCTTTTTGTGTTATTTGACCCTGGCTCTACTTTCTCTTATGGTACGTCTCATTTTGCCCATTATCTGGATATGCCCTGCGAGTCCCTTGTTTCTTCTGTTCATGTTTCTACGCCGGTGGGCGATACTATTGTGGTAGACCGTGTGTACCGGTCGTGTATTGTGACTATTGGGGGTCTGGAGACCCGAGCAGATCTGTTATTGTTATGTATGGTGGACTTCGATGTTATTTTGGGCATGGACTGGTTATCTCCGTGCTGGGCTATTCTGGACTGTCATGCTAAGACAGTGACTTTGGCTATGCCTGGTGTGCCACGGATTGAGTGGCGAGGTTCGATCGATTATGTTCCCAGCAAAGTGATTTCTTTCTTAAAGGCCCAGCGTATGGTTGGGAAAGGTTGTCTTTCATATCTAGCTTTTGTGAGGGNTTGTTATGAGTAGCTAAATCCTTTGTCTAGGGTTTTGATGGAGCCTATTGAAGGATGAACTTCTTGATTATGTTAATATAGATTGCCAGTTTAATCTCTATTTGTTCAACTACGTGTTTGTTGTAGTTAATTGACAGGATCCTCAATTAGTTGTGCCTATTTAGTGTGCATAACTCGGGAGAGAGTGCATATTTAGGTAGTTGTTGAACAACATCACTCCCAAAGTATAAGAGGGATCTATAACTGCGGGTTTAATGGCAGGTTTAGGGTTAACGAAGCCTTGAGTGCAATTTAACGTGAGCTGTAATAAACTAAGCTAGCTAGCGTATCTCGGGAGAGTGTGTCTAGTAGATTATTGTGATTACTTGGGAGAGATTTATAGTAAATATAGTGCTCATGATTGATAGAGATATGTTGGTTAATTTATATGAAACATAATCGGAAGTGAGTCCATCAATAGGGGAAATCATAGCCTTAGAACATTCTCATAATTGTTTACAACTCAAGCAGATTTACTTTTTAGCTGTCTATTTACCTTCAGTCTTAGCTATTAGTAATACCATCAACTGTGATTTATAAAGTTTGGGAAGTTGATTCCGTAGAATCGAGTACATCTAAAGAAAGTAATTGATAGGTTAATTCCCTGTGGGTTCGACTCTGGGCCTAAATACTCAGATTGTATTTGCAACGTCCGCGTGTCCTTTTACAAGGCATAGTTGGGCGTGATCAAATTTTGGCGCCGTTGCCGGGGAATTAACGGTGTTATCAATTACAATTGAAAGAAGTACAAAAATTCTTGGTGTAGTCAGTTTTCTCTATACCTAATCTATTCATTGAAATTCTAACGTTTGAACTCTTGTGAAAATCAGGTGTATGCCTAGAAGTTCCTCGAGGACCAGAGAACTGCTAGAAGGACTTTCAGACCCCGAGAAAACATTCAGGGCATTGAACTGTGCCAACAAGAGGCTTCAACAATCACAACAATCACACCAGCTCGAATTTGACATGGGTGACGCAGACAACATCATTGGTAACATTGGGGATCTGCCGGCAAACCCCAACGTAAGAGTAGTGGCACCTCTTGTGCCCGAAGCTGCACTTTATGACTGGGCACAACCCACAGCTGATAACTTGGCCACTACCATAGTTGTGCCCGCAATTCAAGCGGAGACCTTCTAGATAACCAACAACATGTTGCATCTACTGCAGAATAAAGGATTGTTCTCCGGATCACACATTGAAGACCCTCAGCAGCACCTGAAAAATTTTCTGTCAATTTGTGTGACCCAAAGGCAGCCAAATGTGACCACGGAAGCTATCAAGCTGCTACTGTTCCCATTCTCTGTGACCGGGGAAGCTCAGACTTGGTTAAATTTGCTCCCTATCAATTCCATTGCCACTTGGGAGGAATTAGTCAAGCAGTTCCTGAACAAGTTCTATCCGCCAAACAAGACTACAAGACAGATTGATGAAATATTGCAGTTTAAGCAGCAGCCGACTGAGTCCTTGCAAGAAACTTGGGAAAGATTTAAAGGGATGCTAGTGAAGTGTCCTCACCATGGCATTCCATACCAGATGCTCGGCCAGAGATTCTACATGGGGCTAGCTGACAAATTAAAAGCAAATGTGGATGCTTCAGCTGGAGGTGCATTATTGAGTAAGACATTCACCGAGTGCAAAATCCTTCTTGACAAGATGTCACAAAATTCGGGGTGGATGACTAGAGCTACAACACTGGCACCCATAGTGCATTCAGTTCCTCTTGACCCAAATAATTCACATACAGAGAATATGGCCACCCTCATGACCCAGATGAGCATATTGACAAAGAAGATTGATGAGATGGGCACAAAACAGGTACACATTGTTGATACAACAAATGGAGGACTGTGTACACCTCGTATTAATAAGTCTTATGTGTGCTCATGGAGCGGAAAAAGCGAAAATCAAGGGGCAAGGGAAGATATGAATTATGTCAACAACTATGGGAGTCAGAGGTAAGGAGCACAGCAATGGAGACCGCAGCAAAATCAGCAGTACAGGCCTAACACGCAACAGCCTGGGGGTATGCACCCTCAAAACCAACTGGTGCCAGTACCATATCAGTGACTACAGGGCTATCCACAGCAAAATCAGCAACAATTAACATATCAACCACCTCCTCAGCAGCAAGACAACAACATGATGGAAATTAGGGGTATGCTTCAGCAACTCATTGGGACAAATAATAAAGTGCAGGAAAAGTTATCAGTGCATGACTCAGCCATAAAGAACATTGAAACGTAGCTGGGACAGTTGTACATGGCTCTAAACAACCGCCCTCAAGGAACTTTACCTGTAGACACAAACATAAACCCCCAGGAGCAAAACCCGAATCAGCTGATGCAGTGAATCTCCAGAATGGAAGAGATTTAGACAGACAACATGAGATTATATAAGCCAGTAAGGAGAATACGACAGTCACTCCAGCGCCATTAGAGGTGGAGGAAACAACGGAGCTTACTGATGTGGTGGTTGAGCAGAGTCAGGAGGAAAAAGGCAAAGAAAGATGAATGAGCAAGCTGCAGAACAGGTGGCACCTCTTGTGCCAGAAAATTTCAACACAAAGAAGCCAGCAAGCAATGCACAAATGGTGATACCTGCACCCTTCCCTCAGAGACTGGTAAAACAAAAGAAGACAGACCAATACAAGAAATTCATGGAGATGCTGCGGTAAATTCAGTTGAATATTCTGCTAATGGATGCTCTGAGCGAGATACCCGGTTACGCCAAGATGATGAAGGATCTAATGTCACGGAAGTTTGATTTTTAGGATCTGTCCACTGTGACTCTGACACAGACCTGCAGCGCAGTAGTAACAAGACCGATGGCTCAAAAGATGTCTGATCCAGGTAGCTTCACCATCCCATGCACAATTGGGAGTTATGCCTTTGCAAAGGCATTATGTGATTTGGGAGCCAGCATAAATCTGATATCGCTGGCAGTGTACACCAAGTTGGGCATTGGCAGAGCTAGACCGACTTCAATGTTGCTACAGCTGGCTGACCGCACGGTGAAAAGGCCAACAGGTATTCTTGATGATGTATTGGTGCAAGTGGGGAAGTTCGTGTTCCCTGCAGACTTTGTTATTCTGGATTGTCAGGTAGATGAGGAGATACCTCTCATTTTGGGTAGACCATTTTTGGCCATTGGAAGAGCATTGATCGATTGTGAGACTGGAGAATTAAAAATGAGACTGAATGATGAAGAAGTCATATTCAATGTTCAGCAATCTATGAGGAGACCCAGTGAATATGCTAATTGCTCTCTAGTGGAGGCAGTAGATGTGATCCTGCAAGAAGATGATGTGACTCTGACTGTTAAAGATCCATTAGAGGCATGTCTGACAAATTTAGAAGAGATGGATGGTGAAGGGTTAGCTGAATGCGTCATGGCACTTGAAGGCCAAGGATTCTGGAAAAGGGAACCTCAGTTCGAGTCCCTTGAGTTAGAAAAAAGGGCTACACCTCCAGCAAAGCCATCAATAGAGGAACCACCCAAGCTAGAGCTGAAGCCACTCCCAGATCACCTCAGGTACGTTTTCTTAGGCCCTAATTCTACTTTGCCTATTATTATATCTGTCACACCTCCCTTTTCCTACACCCGTGAGGGCGTAAAGGAGTTTTTCCAATTAAAGGACAATCGGAACGGGATTTATTAATAATATTCAGAGTCGCCACTTGGGAGATTAATGGTGTCCCAAGTCACCGGTTGAATCCCGATCCGAGGAAATTATGACTCTGTTAACAGTCCGCGAACCAGAAATCCGAGTAAGGAATTCT
This sequence comes from Nicotiana attenuata, assembly GCF_001879085.1. Classification (NCBI taxonomy): domain Eukaryota; kingdom Viridiplantae; phylum Streptophyta; class Magnoliopsida; order Solanales; family Solanaceae; genus Nicotiana; species Nicotiana attenuata. The sequence goes on from NW_017672487.1 coordinate 175,618, forward strand.
GTTAACCCGGGAGAAGGTGTTAGGCATTCCCGGGTTCCGTGGTTCTAGCACGGTCGCCTAACTGTTGTATTTGATTTTATCTGATTTCAAAACATGTCCAAACTCATGTGCTTTTATTAGTAAACCGCTTTTATTATTTTTTATTTTTAATAAGAATTGCAACGTCGTGAAAATGCATCTTGAACCACGTCGCACCAGTGCACCCGTGATTGTTAATACATTTCGACTTCGTTGAGATTTGGATTTGGGTCACATAAATGTGCACCCACTTTTAGGAATGTAAAATTATTTAAAGTGCATGCCTAAAGAGACTATCGCATTATTATCTTTGGGAAAGGCCGTGAAATTCGCTAAACGGCCCGTCCCGAATTCTAAGTATTTTAGTATATATATTTAAAGAGAGGGCCCCACAATTTATGCGTTCTATTTGAGCGAGGCTCATCTCATTTTATTCATTAAAGGGCAATCCTAAATCTGCTATAATTTTCTATTTTTATTTGTCTCTAATAGCACAAGTAAAGTCCTAATTACTTATCATATGTGAGAGGGCCTAGTTCTTATAATTCAATTTCAACCAACCAAGCCCAATAACTGAATGAATGAAACAGGACACCTTTCACTAGTGATTTAACACAAAATAGGCTTCATTTAGAATGAGATGAGCGATTTGAGCCCATGACAAACCCACAAGCGAATTGCACAAAAACTTCACTACTCAGACATGAGCGCTAGTTTCATTTAAAAGGCTGGAGATGAAGTGGCTTTTCAGCATACAAATCGATATTATTTCAAAAAAAAACGAGAGGTATGTATTGTTTTTTACCAAAAAAGCAACGAACACTAACTAAACAAGTGCTCACTATATAGGAGTTACAGCTAGATGATCACAGATTAAAAAACAATTCAAACACAATCCAGTTAAGCTCATATGAAGGCCTACTGGAATTCCACAACTACTATAGATACTCGAACTATACCTAATTAAACATGATAACCACAAAAGTCACATTCTTCCAGGAATACATTGAATTGATTCAAAAGGTTCTCCAGCTAAAAACAGTTTAGAGTTTATCAGCATTTGAATTATATTAAACAAATACATTGGATGCCTATTCAACTGTCGATGCAATATAATACAAACAGATAGAATTCCAGGAGCAACTGAGCAAATGTTTCAATTCATTTCCATTTCCAAAAGCTACAATGACCAAATTCGAACTGTGTACCTGGAAATATAACGAGTAGCAGGGGATGTTAGCAACAGAAGAGCAGTCAGCAGCAGGAAGCCGTAATAACCAGCCCAGAAATAACGTCAATTGAACCCAGTAAAAGCACGAACACCAAATCAAACGGGGCAACCAATCAAACTAGCTTGACTAACACCAAATCTACTTGAAAATGCACCAAATCACTTCAACAAACCCAGGAATACTTCACAGAAACACAGCACCCAACTGGTGGCCCAAATTGACTCGATTAGACCCAAAATTCACCCATAGTGGAACTAGTGTATTGCAGAAAAGCTCCAGCAATTAGAATAGATGAAGNTACATTGAAGCAGTTTCAAAATGTGTACCTGAGAATTGAATCACAACAGAAGAATAGGAGATCAGCAACAGAATAATAGGCAGCAGCACACTGATGCCTAGCACAGCTCAGAAAATACACCAGCAGTCCAGAAATGATTTCAAAAACCAGCAGATTCAAGAACAATTTCGAAAACCAGCTTGAACACACCCACGGAAACTCAAAATCAATTTGAATAAACCCAAAACCACTCGAAAAACCAATCAGTAAACCTCAGAGGAACCTCAGCAATCAGCAGAGCAGAGAGTTGATCAAAATTAACCAAAGATCAATGTAACAGTGCTTATATTTTGTTTATTTTTTGTTGCATTTTTATTTTGTTTTAACTAAGAACTGAAAGAAGATTTTGATCTCAGATTTGAATTCTCAGATCTGAAACTTGAAGAGTGATTTTTTGGGGGGAATTTTTGGGGTTCCAAACTTGTTATACAAGGCAAATGAATGCCTATTTATAGGCAAACTTAGGGTCCAATTTCAGATTTTCACTTTACCCCTTAGTCCCTATTTTAATTCTATTTTTACCCCTTATTTTCTGACTTGTTACACAAGTAACTACACCTATTTTGTTGAAATCTGTACTACAGTCCATTCTAGAAGGGTCTAAACCCATTACAATTCCTATTCTACCCTTACTTCACTTCAACAATTACCAAATCTGATTAAACTACCCTTTTCAATGCCCAAAATACCCTTTAACTATACTGTAATTACTATTAGCCTATTTCATATGCCCAAACACCCCTGAATTACTAACCTTGACTAACATCTACCAGCTATAACCAAGTTAGCCCAAAGTGAACTTAATGACTAATTAAGACTAATCAATGAAACTCAAACTATAACATTTGACAGACAATCAGAATTAAACCAATTAAACTAACAACCTAGTTTATTCAGTCAAACCAAGCCTCCAATTTTAGTTATGCCCCAACAGCTACTGATCAACTACCTGAACAAATATGGATCCAACACACCAAATCAGACTATTAACCTAATAATCAGCATCAAATTGTTATTATCAGAAGAAGAGCAAACATATCAACTTGAATCAAAACTAATCAGAAAATCCAATTAACTATCAGTTGGTTGCCTTAAACGGACATTTGAACACTTAAACTGGCAAAGGTAAGATAAAATTCAAATAAGAATTAACCAAACTAAAACTCAAACTAATCACAGAAAACAACACAAAATTGACTAACAACTAACAAAACCAGAAACTCATGAGAACAATGAAAAGAATAATAAAACTGAGAAGAGAAACTTACTGATTTTGGACTCTACAAGAACTACCCTTCGAAATTGGTTTCTAGTTAATATTATATGTCTATTCTGTCAAGAATAGGCCTATAATATTAACTAGAACTCAATCGCCTTTGAAAATTCCCAAAAGCCCAGGAACCCTAGATTTAATATTTGTGAATTTGCAATTGGATCTGAAGAAAAGCGGTTTGGGATTTGGGTTGGGGAAGATGAAGAGAGTATAGGGTATGAGTTTGAAGTGATTTGGGGCGGCGCCGCCATCGGAGGAACTTGTGGCGGCGCTAGGTTTTTGCAGATTCGAGGAACTCCGGTGCAATTTGAGAGGAACTGAGGTCGGAAGGGGAAAGAAGGGAGGGAGAGGGTGCTAGGGTGTTAAGCTGGTCAGGTTTAGGTGAGTTGGTGTTTTGGCCGGAAAATCTTCGATGGAATATTCGACGAGATTGGCTATGATTCGAGGGGAGCTGAGGGCATGGTTGGACAGAGGGGGACGAGGGGAGTTAGTGGTGTATTTTTGGTGGTCGTTGGTATAACTGCCGTCATCGCCGCCGGCGGGTTTCGCCGGAGAGTATGGGGGCGGCTGGGGTCTCTAGGGTTTGGGTTAGAGACGGATGAGGGGGGTTTGAGAGGGGGGGGGGGGTATGGTTTCGGACATATATATATAGAACAACCTAGGACGATCTTGTCCGTTGGATCAACAATCAACGGTTCAGATTAGCTTATAAGAAACGACGTCGTTTTTGTTACAAAAGGCTGGACCGGGTAGTCTGGGGTTCGGGCCAGTGGTTTGGTCTGGTTTTGAGGGGTTTTTTGGGGTGGGCTAAACCATTTTTGGCCCAATTTGGGCATTTTATTGAGACCAATTTGTTTTCTTTGTATTTTCTTGCTTTTGTATTTTTATATTTATTTATCTATTTTATAAAATGCTAAAACAAAACAAAGACCTGATTAAACTATTTAACTCCTAGAATTATTAAAACTCTATTTAAGATAAATGCAACAATTAACAATTAAAAGTGCAAAGAAACTATTTTTTGCAAATTTTCTTTAATTTTGTTCTAGAACTAACTAATACCTAGTTAATACTAAAATTATGAAATTAAATCCCCTAAATGCAAGTGCATATTTTTGTATTTTCATATGAATTAACATGCACAAATAAAATGCAAACAATTAACAGAAAATGGCACAAAATTCACAAAAGTTGTAAAATAAGGAAAAATTATTTTTTGTTTGATTTTTGGGAATAATTCATACATAGGGCAAAAATCACGTGCTCACAGTAGCCAATATACAATTTTATTCATTAAGGTCATACATATCGGCCACTAGTTATTCATAGCAACAATATAAGTTCATTGGCTAAGGTTGTAGTCATATACTACGCTAATGTTAATTATATCGTTGCTCTTCATAGTTATATTGACCGTCTATATAATATCCAATATATGATTTCATTCATTAAGGTCATACGTATCGCCACTAGCTATTCATATCAATAATATAAGTCCATTGACTAAGGTTGTAGTCATATACTACGTTAATGTTAATTACATCTGTCACGACCCAAAATCCACTAAGGGTCGTGATGGCGCCGGACACCGCTGTCAGGCAAGCCAACCATAAATACTTAATTAAATTCCCATTTAAATAATTGTGAAAACTTCAACTTTACTAGTAAAAGATGCTCATTTCAAATTAAATATAAATGTCAAGAAGTCAATACCCCATGATCATCCCAGAACTTGGTGTCACAAGTGCATCAGCATTTACTAGGGAATAAAATAAACTAACATACAGTAACTGTCCGGAATACAAATTGGACAGAAAGTAGATACAATTTGTTGAAAGAGACTATACTAGCTGCGGGTCGCCTCGAGAAATGCAGCTCTCCTAGTCCCCGTATCATCCATGCTGCTACGCCCAATAAGCCACTAGAAATACAGGTGCCTGTGCAACAAAAATGCACAGCAAGTGTAGCATGAGTACGAAAACAACGAGTACTCAGTAAGTATCCCGTCTAATCTCGAAGAAGTAGAGACGAAAGGTCGACTTCGACACTTACTAGTGGTCCAATAATGGTACACAATAATAAAATAAATCGAGGATTTTTATAAACATGAGGGTAATTCAATAGAGTGAAGCGAGTAAACAATCCTTTCTTTTATAGGAAATTCCCAAATTCCTTTTTCATCATTTATACATATATTCTCAAACCGAGAAGAAACAATATCAACTTCAATTAATTTTAAGGCAAGCAATACAAGCACGCGCAAATCATGCCGAGGACGTACGACCCGATCCAACAATATTTACACTGTGCACTGCCAGAGGGTCGAATGGCGCAAACCATAGATGCATCTATTAATCCACCGAGACGTCTGGCCCGTTCCACAACAGATAAACACATTCAACAGTCAAATCGATTACTCATCGAGGAGCAATTATTCAGGAAAAGGCATGTTTCTCTTTTAAAAGTCAAGTATTGATATCTAGTCTTTTAGAAATTCATTTACACGTTCGATGTGTTTTAAGCATTTTTTAAATTTGTCAACAAGGTTGCATTTATTACAAGTAAGCATGATTTTGGGTCCTAGACTACCCGGACATAAGCATAATAGTAGCTACGCACGGACTCTCGTCACCTCGTGCGTACGTAGCCCCCGCAAATAGGAGAACATAACCAATTAACTCACCTATGAGGACAATTCCCTCTTACAAGGTTAGAAAGGAGACTCACCTCGCTCCGAAATTCCATAACCGGCATTCCACGCCCTTCCGAGGACTCAAATTGATGCACAACGCTCCAAAACTAGCCAACAATTATGCAAATCCATTAATATATGATCCACTACTCATAATAATCCACTTTATAACAATTCCTAACCCCGATCGAAAAGTTGACAAAATCGCCCTCGGGCACACGTGCCCGGATTCCGAAATTTTTCGAAGATAAAGTTTACCCATGACCTCACGAACTCAAATATATAATTTACTCTCAATTTCATGTCCAAAATCGTGGTCAAAATCCATGAATACTAATTTTCTAGGTTTTCCCTCAAACTCCAAGTTTTCCACAAATTTTCATGCTCAAATCCATATACAATCATGTATTCAACTCAAAACTAACATAAACCACTTACCTCATACTTGATGGTGAAAATGACACCTCAAAGTTGCTCCAAAATCGGCTCCAATGGAAGAAATGGGGTTGAAATGAACTCAACCCCCGATTTAAAAGAACCTCACTGCCTCCAGCATTACCGCATCTGCGGTGCACCAGTCGTACCTGCGGCTCCGCACCTGCGATGCGCCTTCGCACCTGCGCGTTCCCTTCCGCTCCTGCGACCCAGCTGCCCCTCACGCGTTTCGCATCTGCGGAGCATACCATGCACCTGCGGGCTTGCAGATGCGGAAATACCCTCGCATCTGCGATTCCTCCCAGCTCTGCCCAAACGCGTTTCTGCGACCACAAAGCCGCACTTGCGGCTCCGCACCTACGGCCAAAACCTCGCAGGTGCGGTTACACCAGATACCAGCTGCTGTAATCCTTCATCAAATTTTAAAATTTGATCCGTTAACCATCCGGAATCCAGCCGAGGCCCTTGGGACCCCAACCAATCGCACCAACCAGTCCCAAAACACATTACAGACTTGCTCGAGGCCTCAAATCACATCAAACAACATCGAAAGCATGAATCACACCTCAATTCGACTTTATGAACTTTAGAACTTCAAACTTCTACATTCGATGCCGAAACCTATCAAATCACGTCCGATTGACCTCAAATTTTGCACACAAGTCATATTCGACATCACGGACCTACTCCGACTTCCGGAATCAGAATCCGACCCCGATATCAAAAAGTTCACTTCCGGTCAAACTTCTCAAAAAACTTCAAATTTCCATCTTTAGCCAAATGACTCCAAAACGACCTACGGACCTCCGAATTCACTTTCGATCGCGCTCCCAATACTAGAATCGCCATACGGAGCTATTCCCAGACTCGGAATCCCAAACGGACGTTGATAACACTGAAATGCACTTCAACCCAAACTTATGAAATTCCTCAAAAAATTCTAATTTCCACAATAGGTGCCAAAACGTTCCCAGATCTTCCAAAACCCGATCCGGGCATACGCCCAAGTTCGAAATCATCATACGAACCTGCCGGAAACTTCGAATCCCGATTCCGAGGTCGTTTACTCAAAAATCCAATCTTAGTCAATTCTTTCAACTTAAAGCTTCCGAAATGAGAATTCTCTTTCCAAATCAACTCCGAACTTCCCGGAATTCAATTCCGACCATGCGTACAAGTCATAATACCTGAAGTGAAGCTACTCAGGGCCTCAAACCGCTGAACAACGCGCTAGAGCTCCAAACGACCGGTCGGGTCATTACATTTTCTCCCACTTAAAAATATGTTCGTCCTCGAACTTGCTAAGAACTGCACTGGAGTTGTCTGAAATCACAGTTAAACACCTTGTGCACCTACCCGTGCTACCAGAACTCAGTTGAGCACATTAGCTCGAGCAAATCTAAAGAGATTCTCTTTTATTCAATCAAATGAGCCTTAGAGCCTAGTTTCAACATCCGAAATTCTCTGCTAGGACTGCTTCCAATATAAGAACACCGTATCAATCACTACACGACGTATCAGAACATGACTGCATACCTTTGCCGAATTCTCAACATGCACCACCTCATCCACAAGACCATAATAACATTCTCCGATCATAATAACCAACATTCCCCGAATCTGATGCTCACCACACACCTCAAGATACATATAAGTCTTGTTCCAACTCCGCAATACCGCCACGACAGAAGAGATGAGTAGAAATTCATAACCAACTGCCAAGTCAACAAATCATTGAGGCTACACCCCTTACAAGAACATTACCTCATTCTGAACCAATTAATGATCTTTGCTCTTTAATATACTTCATACAATTTGATTGCACTGATCCTAGATCCAACAACCTTGTCTTACCCAGTACGAACTGCTCAGGCAACAAGCCACCCCAGACATGGCCAAAAGTCTCATATGATGCCACAGTGTGCCAATAGGCTACCAACTCGAACGTGATACATAAGAAAATGAACTCTGGAAGGGACTACTCAAATCACGCAACTAATATGAACTTTCATCAGAAAATGGGAAACAAGACACACAAAATAGAATATAAGGGACTGTAATTATCATCACACTGTTGCGGCATGCAATCCGATCCGTACATAAAACTCACATAAGGAGATACACATCGAGCTAAATTGCTCATTACAACAAAATACCGAATATCGGTCACAAGCACGCTAAGTGCATAATACCGTCCCTGAGGGGACATATAGCGCCATAAGCTAACAAACTCAAGCACAACTGAGGTGCGATATATGTTTTGTAACTAACGAGCCATCCTGCTCAGATAACACCATCGCTACACGGAACCTCAACGCATAAGAAATCTACCAAGCCGTTTCGCAACTCACTCAGCACAATATATCATTACATGAAATAGCCGATGACGAAATAGCATCCAACGCCCGAATACTCCTCCATAAGGAGAGCTATGCTGAAATGAACACATTCGGCCTCATATAGAGCCCATATTCATATTTAAATCCATCCACAGACCTCATGCCGATTCTGATCGTACCGAACTAGGCCAATAATCTTTTCTGGGTCCATAATAACCCCTTTTTCCCATAACACACAAGAACAACCATCATAACCGAAGTAATCCTCCACAACCCACAACCTAATAAACCGAGTGCCCTCCAGGCATAAATTCTCAAACTAACGATATTACCACAATCCTCATGCTTGGTTTCATTCTTCAATAAATCAAGTGACTACATGCTACACTTATATAACCTTCCCGTGGAACACGGTCCCACGACTTTCCGTAACAGATAACAAGTCTGCACATCCATACCACCGGCCGCACTAACGCTGAAAGCGATCAAGAATCCATAACCAGGATGCAAAGCCTCTTTCACAAAACACTGATCCCAGGTGACGCTGAAGACAATGCCAGCTTACTCTATACATTCAAATCCCTTTCATGATCATCCGAGCTCGTGACATCCTTGACAACACCAAACCGCAACCTTGATCCTCACTTTCAAATTTCATACCGCTCACTGCACCTAACAAGCCGATATGCGATACTGCCAGAGTTCCATCATAACTCCTGAATCACTAATAGGGTAAACACTTCATCATATAAACACTTTTTACTTAACTCATTCTGAGAGAACCATGGCAACACACGAGTGATATCTTCATGACTGTAGAATATGCAATCTTCAAGTAGTGGCCTAAGCCACCATAGCTCCTCCCGGGATCCGCCTACACATAGCAGGCCATAATACTTGAATACTTCCGAATAAAATCAATTACGGAGGCCGACAAGCCTCACACGTACCATCACAAATCACTTGCATAACTTAATCACGCTGAAGGAACTGATCACTGCCACCAGTATGCCAACTCAACCATGGCTAACCAATCCAACCTCTTCCAATTTGTCCTTAATTGCTTGAGAATAATAATAACTTCGTTCAACACATAATGCACTCAACCCAAGTAGCCTTGTAACATGAGACCATGCTGTCTCAAATCCTACGAACCACTTCATACCTTCCTTGTGCGAATATTTGCATCTCGACTGGCACATCCATTCTGATAATTCCTCTGGGAATCCGAAGTCCTTTTCTCCCTTTCCTCCCAAATGCTACATTGCAAGCCCAAACATCTTAGAACATTCTAAGCCCTTATCATAAGCTGCTTCACAAGCTCGATTCTTAAACATACCGACCCTTAGGCACCGCATTCTTAACCTTTGAATTCACGAGGACCGTTATTGTGAGTCACCCACTTTGGCATGGTCCCGAATATAATCAACTGCAAGGCTCCGCTAGCACATGACCACCCTCCCAAGAAGCACCAGGCCGAATCACCTTCCTTGCAACTCACTTCTACGCGAAGCATAATTCTTGAGTCTTCCCAAAGCCTGGACATGAATCGATGATGCCAATTATAGAACACATTCTTCAATTCCTTTGCATCAAATTACTAATGATGTTCTCTTTCCTTAGCCGAAACAACTTACCAATATGCCGATAACCTGAAACCTCACAAGAAAATAATCATACACCCCATCATAGGCAGTGGAACTCTCCCACTTAGCTTGAAGCCACCATTACACAACCTTGGAACCCACCAAGATCCTTTATCTCTTATTGACATGACCTTGCGCAATTAAACCGCCAGATTCCCCGAAATCCTTCCCTTAGCATTTCATGAACACTCTGAATCTCTAGCAACATTCACATATTAGACCTCTTACCAGATAGTCGATAAAATCCTTCGCCGAAGCTTTGCCAACCGCGCGATCGTTGATCTGCTCATAGGTGACATCCCCAAAAGTGGAGACTACGCGCTGACATCTTCCAACGTCGCTGCATGGGGTTTAATTACTACGACATCAATAACCCCATGTTGAGTCCGTGCTCATCCACCAGCTGCACGAGTCCATTTACTCCTCGTGGACATTAACTAAATGTGCGACAATATCTTCCAATTCAAAGTTATGTTGTATCCTTCTTCATATCAAGCAGCTCCTTTCCGTCATATCAAATCTCCCGCCGTTATGCTAGCTAATATTTCCAATTAAGCTCGCACACCCAATCACCGTCCGCTAAAATTCCCCAAATCACTCCAAACTTTCCTCAAGGGCGTAGTTATCCTGCCACTGAATCCACGTGCTGCTCTGCCACTCTCCCACTTTGGCGAAACCCTCTTCTTTAAGCAACTATTCGACTTCCGTTTCTTACACTTGGCCTTCTAGAAATTTAACCACCGCATGACACCTTCCACCTGCCCTTCATCACCCTTCACCGCTCCGCTGATGCCTTAGATAAAAAATCTAACTCAGTAGCTCTTGAGCCAATAGACCGCTACTAACTTCTAAACCTTTCCGAAGATCATCTTTCTCGAGCCGTCAGCATTAGAAATGCACATTCAATCCTGAACCACCGCACCCCGCAATCTCTGACAACCGCTTCTCCAATACTATCTTATAATATCCTGCCCCAAAGGCGAATTGTTGAAGGTCTTAACACCGGTAAACTTAGTACATTCAACAAGGACAACGGCACCTCATCACAGATGAAAATTCCACCACGCTCGCAAATACCGAGCCTCGTTACTCCATCAACCCAAATCTGAACATCCTCAACCCAATTGCCTTTCCCCCGCCAGGAAGAAAATACCGAATCTCTAAATCATGCACGGAGCAAACCCCTCTTCAAGTCATTCACTGCCTCGACACGTAGGCAAGCATCCTACCATCATATCAATACCGCGCGATAATCGTTCATAAGCATCATGGCAACTTGTGCCTAGCCTCAGAGCTCTCAGAAGTACAGCTACTGGGCTGAAACGACAGAATGTCCTTCCACAAGGCGACGATAATAGTCAAATCAACTACGTCAGGAGAAGAATCCCGCACCACCTCTATAGTACCTTTAAAATTTCTAAATTCCTGATTTATAATAAGCGCTTCGCGTCGCATAAGATCGATTGGGAAGGAAACAAAGTCATAAGCCTCGAAGGAATCAAATCGCACGATGAGGAAATCAAGAAGGGAAGTACTCCTAACAGCCCTGTAGCCTCCCGAAGATAAGTACAGACGTCTCCGTACCGATCCGCGAGACTCTACTAGACTTGCTCATGACTCGTAAGACCTAAGAGAACCTAGTGCTCTGATACCATGTTGTCACGACCCAAAATCCATTAAGGGTCGTGATGGTGCCGGACACCGCTGTCAGGCAAGCCAACCATAAATACTTAATTAAATTCCCATTTAAATAATTGTGAAAACTCTGATTTTCCTTCAACTTTACTAGTAAAAGATGATCATTTCAAATTAAATATAAATGTCAAGAAGTCAATACCCCATGATCATCCCAGAACCCGGTGTCACAAGTGCATCAGCATTTACTAGGGAATGAAATAAAATAACATACAGTAAGTGTCCGGAATACAAATTGGACAGAAAGTAGATACAATACGCTGAAAGAGACTATACTAGCTACGGGTCGCCTCGAGAAATGCAGCTCTCCTAGTCCCCGTATCATCCATGCTGCTACGCCCAATAAGCCACTAGAAATACAGGCGCCTGTGCAACAAAAATGCACAGCAAGTGTAGCATGAGTACGAAAACAATGTGTACTCAGTAAGAATCCCGTCTAATCTCGAAGAAGTAGAGACGAGAGGTCGACTTCGACACTTAAGTGGTCCAATAATGGTACACAATAATATAATAAATCGAGGATTTTTATAAACATGATGGTAATTCAATAGAGTAAAGCGAGTAAACAATCCTTTCTTTTATAGGAAATTCCCAAATTCCTTTTTCATCATTTATAAATATATTCTCAAACCGAGAAGAAACAGTATCAACTTCAATTAATTTCAAGGCAAGCAATACAAGCACGCACAAATCATGCCGAGGACGTACGGCCCGATCCAACAATATTTAAATTGTGCACTGCCAGAGAGTCGAATGGCGCGAACCATAGATGTATCTATTAATCTACCGAGGCATTTGGCCCGTTCCACAACAGATAAACACATTCAACAGTCAAATCGATTACTCATCGAGGAGCAATTGTTCAGGAAAAGGCATGTTTCTCTTTTAAAAGTCAAGTATTGATATCCAGGCTTTTAGAAATTCATTTACACGTTCGATGTGTTTTAAATTTTATAAATTTGTCAACAAGGTTGCATTTATTACAAGTAAGCATGCTTTTGGGTCCTAGACTACCCGGACATAAGCATAATAGTAGCTACGCACGGACTCTCGTCACCTCGTGCGTACGTAGCCCCCGCAAATAGGAGCACATAACCAATTAACTCACCTATGGGGACAATTCCCTCTTACAAGGTTAGAAAGGAGACTCACCTCGCTCCGAAGTTCCATAACCGGCATTCCACGCCCTTCCGAGGACTCAAATTGAT